>NW_011494803.1:549377-551800 GCF_000754665.1 Bison bison bison
CCTGACCTGCATATAGGTTTCTCAAGAGGCAGGTCAGGTGATCTGGTATTCCCATCTCTTTCAGAATTTTCCACAGTTTACTGTGATCCACACAGTCAAAAGCTTTGGCATAGTCAATAAAGCAGAAATAGATGTTTTTCTGGAACTCTCTTGCTTTTTCCATGATCCAGCGGATGTTGGCAATTTCATCTCTGGTTCCTCTGCCTTTTCTAAAACCAACTTGAACATCTGGAAGTTCACGGTTCACATATTGCTGAAGCCTGGCTTGGAGAATTTTGAGCATTACTTTACTAGCGTGTGAGATGAATGCAATTGTGCGGTAGTTTGAGCATTCTTTGGCATTGCCTTTCTTAGGCATAAATAATTGTACATAATAGCAATCAGTGAAACTTAGTTGATATTCTGTAAACACTGGGTGTGAAAATCATAGATGTATTCAAAAGTGCAATGCCAGCCAGGAGATGGTCTCAGAGTTATAGCTATAACAAAAACATGTGAAATAAGTTAATATTGAGTTGGAGAAAGAAATGGCAACCCACTCATTATTCTTGCCTGGGAAATCCCATGAACAGGGGAACCTGGTGGCTATTGTCCATGGGTTTGCAAAGAGTTGGACATGACCTAGTGTTTAAATAACAACAACAAATATTGGGTTGGCTCAAAAGTTTATTCAGGTTTTTCTGTAAGATCTTATGGAAAAACCCCAATGAACTTTTTGGCCAAGCCATAACTTTTGAATAATGGAAAGGAACAGTAAAAAACTTAGATCAGCTCAATATAATTATTTTTAAAAATAGTTGGTTTGTAAGGTTTAGAAAGGAGTACAATTGAGACATTAAAAAACTTAAAAAAATTTTTTTGATAAGTGTATTTGATTTTCAGATTGGAGGAAGATATAGACTTAATATGCTTTGACCTCAATAGAGCATTTGAGAAATTTCCCCTGACCTTTACTTTGATATGGACATAATGAGAAAAATGGAGATTTAGTTCTGCAAGATTAAAGGGATTTCTTTAAAACAAAGAACATGGACAAATGACTTTTCTGCCTATTGAGATGCCTGTTTTGAAGATCAACAAATCTTCTTCCTGTCTTGATCATCTTTTTCAATAACTTGAATTAAGCCATAGAAATCCTAACAGGAAGAGTTAAAATAAATAATAGAATCAAGATTCAGAGTCTCAAGATCTCAATATACTGGATGTGACCAAAAAGTCAACAAATGCTTGAAAGAAATAAATATAAATACTTTTTTCAGGTTAAAATTATACAATAATGTAGAAACATAAAAACAGAAAATGTAACAATACAGTGACAGCACTAGAAAAAACATGTTCTCTCTTCCTCAAATTTTTCCCTCTACCACACACAGTAATATACAAGAGAGATGTCTAAAACAAAGATTGAGAGTGGAATAGTGGGCATATGTAACTTGGCAAGCAAAATAAATCATAATGATAAAGGATACGGTAATCAATAAATATCTTATATGAATTTTTAGGTGTTACATAGAGTACTAACAATTAGAAAGCAAAACTTTAAGGATACAGGATAATAAGGAACTATAACAGGAGTAGACTTTAATTTAGCTTTTTCAGCCTCTGACAGAAGAAGAGAAAACTAAGAATATTGGTAATTAACATAGGTAGCCTCAAAGGGCATATATCCAACTATACGCTTAAACCAGAATTTGCCACTTTTTCCCCATTGATTATAGAATATTTAGGGTTTCTCTCATGGTTTAGATGGTAAAGAATCCACCTGCAATGCAGGAGACCTGAGTTCGATCCCTGGGTCAGGAAGATCCCCTGGAGAAGGGAATGGCAGTCCACTCCAGTATTCTTGTCTGGAGAACCATGGACAGAGGAGCCTAGAGGGCAACATTTCATGGGTTCTCAAAGAGTTGGACATATGTGAACCGTGAACTTGCAGATGTTCAAGTTGGATTTAGAAAAGGCAGAGGAACTAGAGATCAAATTGCCAACATCCGCTAGACCATTGAAAAAGCAAGAGAGTTCCAGAAAAATATCTATTTCTACTTTATTGACTATGCCAAAGCCTTTGACTGTGTGGATCACAATAAACTGTGGAAAATTCTTCAAGACATGAGAATACCAGACCACCTGACCTGCCTCCTGAGAAATGTGTATACAAGTCAAGAAACAACAGTTAGAACTGGACATGGAACAATAGATTGGTTATAAATCGGGAAAGGAGTGTGTCAAAGCTGTATATTGTCACCCTGCTTATTTAACTTATATGCAGAGTACATCATGAGAAATTCTGGGATGGATGAAGCAGAAGCTGAAATCAAGATTGCTGAGAGAAATATCAATAACCTCAGATATGCAGATGACATCATCTTTATGGCAGAAAGCGAAGAAGAACTAAAGAGCTTCTTGATGAAAGTGAAAGAGGAGAG
>NW_011494803.1:551900-552436 GCF_000754665.1 Bison bison bison
CTAGGTTGGTCATAACTTTCCTTCCAAGGAGTAAGCGTCTTTTAATTTCATGGCTGCAGTCACCATCTGCAGTGATTTTGGAGCCCAGAAAAATAAAGTCTGCACTGTTTCCACTGTTTCCCCATCTATTTCCCATGAAGTGATGGGACCGGATGCCATGATCTTTGTTTTCTGAATGTTGAGCTTTAAGCCAACTTTTTCACTCTCCACTTTCACTTTCATCAAGAGGCTTTTGAGTTCCTCTTCACTTTCTGCCATAAGGGTGGTGTCATCTGCATATCTGAGGTTATTGATATTTCTCCCGGCAATCTTGAGTCCAGCTTTTGTTTCCTCCAGTCCAGCGTTTCTCATGATGTACTCTGCATAGAAGTTAAATAAGCAGGGTGACAATATACAGCCTTGACGTACCCCTTCTCCTATTTGGAACCAGTCTGTTGTTCCATGTCCAGGTCTTACTGCTGCTTCCTGACCTGCATATAGGTTTCTCAAGAGGCAGGTCAGGTGATCTGGTATTCCCATCTCTTTCAGAATTTTCC
>NW_011494803.1:552957-553438 GCF_000754665.1 Bison bison bison
AGGAGTACGTCAAGGCTGTATATTGTTACCCTGCTTGTTTAACTTATATGCAGAGTACATCATGAGAAACGCTGGGCTGGAAGAAGCACAAGCTGGCATCAAGATTGCTGGGAGAAATATCAATAACCTCAGATATGCAAAAGCGTGAACGAGGAGACTGAAAAAGTTGGCTTAAAGCTCAACATTCAGAAAACGAAGATCATGGCATCTGGTCCCACCACTTCATGGGAAATAGATGGGGAAACAGTGGAAACAGTGTCAGACTTATTTTGGGGGCTCCAAATCACTGCAGCCATGAAATTAAAGACGCTTACTCCTTGGAAGAAAGTATGACCAACCTAGATAGCATATTCAAAAGCAGAGACATTACTTTGCCAGCAAAGGTCCGTCTAGTCAAGGCTATGGTTTTTCCAGGAGTCATGTATGGATGTGAGAGTTGGACTGTGAAGAAAGCTGAGTGCCAAGAATTGATGCTTTTGGA
>NW_011494803.1:553538-554700 GCF_000754665.1 Bison bison bison
GTAGATTTGCCAGAGTCTCCTTAACAGGAGATACACAGCCAAACAGGTTTTTCATATGGCTGCCTGGTACTGAATATCCAACGATAGCTCATTCCAGAACCCTACGGCTTCAATCCCTAAAACTGACAGCCTTAGTCATCCATTCAGTGTACAGACTGATAAAGTCCATTGGTGAACAGGCCAAAATCATACAAATCTGCACTGTTGTTTTTTTTTTGTCTTTTTAGTTTGTCATTAGGAAGATAAATTGCCTGCTTTACTTGACCGCTGAAATAAATACTGAGAACTGGGTACATACTACGCACTGTTCCAAGTGCTTTTACATATATTGACTCATTTTATCCTTGCAAACGTTCTGCATGGAACTTGATTCTACGATCCTCATTTTTCAGATGGAACTAAGCACACAGAGACCAGGTAATTTACCTGAGTTTTCACAGAAGTAACGGGGCTAGGGTTCAAAGTCAGGCGAGACTGTCCCCAGACTTCCTGCCCCTAGCTCTGCACTACTGTTTCCATATTTAAAGTTATACATTCATTCAAATGTAACTGCGTATGCAAAAGAGTCAAAAGAGACAGCAACTATGCAAGCAATTACACAAATATGGGGTGGAGATTTAACGGATAATGTAACATTTAAGGAAAGAAGTATACATCGCTGCTCACCCTTCGTAATGGATACGAATCTCCTCAGGAGCCCACAGATAGGGATTTTAATTTTGAAGGAGCGGGCTTCAGGGTCCCCGGAGATTAGCTTTTCAGCACCCTCCTCCGCATGCGCCAGAAGCCAGGCCCCTCACCCACCGCACTGTGAAGGGGACCTAAGGTCTAGCACGCACTCCCGCCCAAAGCGTCAGAGCCCCAGCAGAGGTCGGGGCCAGGGGGACTCGGCGGCCCGCAGGTTTCCGCCGCTCCTTCCCTCCGAGGTCAGAGCCCGGGTCCAGGCTCGGCGCCGGGCCGCCGGGGGTCGGGGCTCGCCGGGCCAAGCCCCGCGCTCACTCGCCCGGGGGACCCTGCGGGCTGACTGGGCTGCCCGGCTCACCTGCGCCCCGCGGTAGCCCGGGCAGGCGGCGGCCAGCGCGGCGTGGGTTCTCACGGCGAAGGCCTCGCGGGCGGGCGCGGCGCAGCCAGGGCGCCCTCGAAGGTCAGGCTCTGGATTTTG
>NW_011494803.1:554800-557267 GCF_000754665.1 Bison bison bison
ACATTTATAAAACTGACCATGTATTAGTCCACCAAGAAACTGCAATACATTTCAAAAAGTAGAAATGTATAATCCTATTCTTTTAATTTGGAAAAGTTACTAGCATTATATGGTTAATAGATTTTATCTAAAAGTTATAGATTTATATGAGAAAATCTTGCTCATTACTTTTCCTTGATAGTAATATAAATGATTATTTTTATATTAAAACTCCAATGGGATACACAGAAGAAGGATACATAGTTCCTCTTATAATGGCACTTAAGGTCCTGGGCCAGGTCTTTAGAGGAAAGTTTTGGGAAAGAAGTTATGTCCTGATTTCCCTCAGGGCAAAGGAAACTTTCTCTCCAGCTATATCTGAGCTTCTCTGGGTAGAGCTGTGTCTTGTTTACTTTTGTATCCCCAATACTTGACTGAGGGCCTGGCACATAGTAGTTGCTTTGTAAATGCTAACTGAATGCATAATATAAGCTTCTTTTTACCTCTTGGCAGGTAAGGTAGATTTAGGAACCCTGACCTTCCCCTCTTCTATCATTCCTCAGCACTAGCCTCCTGGGCAGTGGCCAGGGGATAATTTCTACTCACAGGAGAAACTGATGTATCCCTGTCCTGCTCTGTCACCTGGACTGCATGGCTCGGGCGGCCCCTTCCACTGATGTCCAGAGCATTCTGAGTGGACGGTGAGTCAAAGGGTGCCTACAGCTCTAGCGTGCAGCAAGCATTCAAGAATCGGAGAATGGACTTGACGTCCCTTGGTGACCTTTGCCTCCTTTGTTTCTCTCAGGTGTGGGGAAGTTCAACAAGGGAAAGAAAGAAGGACTAGAGACATAATTTAAGAGAAAGGATGATGGGAAAGCATCCTGAATTCACCTATTCCCAATATTCTCTCTATAGGCAGACTCCAGGCACAGTACAGAAAGGGAGGGGAAAGAGCTGAAGAAAAGCGATGCCCCTCAGAAAGGTATGTATGTGCAAACTGTCTACTACATTAAAAAGATCACTCCTAAGAAATGAATTTGAGAATTTTTTATTAAGAAAAAATAGTGTTGATAACAAAGCAATATGTACATTTTAAAAACTGCTTACAAAATAAATTAAAGATATATTCCATAAATTTTAAAATATATTTTAGCTCTAACAAAGGCACTTCTTCAGGATAGGCTTGCATATACCACTCTTGTCTGTTAGGTAATTTTTTAAATTTGGCTTAGAATATTTTCACAACACTTTGCTTGGAACTTATTTCATGCTGCTTCATTATACGTACAACTTTGAGCACTCCTTTTGTTTTCATCTTCCTTTGTGAATGTTTGCCTTTTAAACAGAGGTTTACATGCTATCAAGTTCAACATTTTTATCTCCCAAGAGAAAAATTCTCCTTCCACTCAACTTTTAGATTCTTTCCTTGAGTAGGGTTTATATAGTTCCAGCTGAGAATTACTGCCACAAAGCCAGTGGCTCAGGCATTAATGCTTAAAAAAAAAAAAAAAAGCCTCCCGTGACATTTGAGGGCTAATACTTTCCCCACATTATACACTTACATTAAACAACAGATACTTACAAAAACAAGCTAAGAAACCCTCTGAAATTAAAACAAACAAAGAAAACATTGGTGGTCTCTTAAATGTCACAGAGTTAACATTCCATCTACCTAATAAAAACGATTTGCTTTCTTGCTGGGAAATGTGACTTTATTGAAGGTTTATTTTGTTTTTATGAAATGCGACTGAGACGCTGCCACAGTTCTTTCAAGTATGTGACTTGTTCCAGGCACTCCTTTCTTTTGATTTGTCTTTTCCTTATTTTCCTCATTGTCTGGGTATTATTTATCTGTGGAATAGGAGAAGCAATAGTCAAAATTAATCATCACTATCTTTGGCTGATAATTTTGTCTTCTTTATGCAAACCTACCTCTCAATGTGTCCCCCAAGACACCCACACAGCTCCTACCTGCTTTCTCCAGAGGAATGCCCTCCCATCTCTCCACCCACAGACTTCAAGGGCAAGCCCCGCCTCCTTCGCAAGGCCTCTGCTAATTGCTCAGACATCTCTTTCGGAAATTCGTCTAGCATTTCAGAGTGTTTATCACTTAACTGGTTCTCACTCAGAGCTGTTGTTATTATTACATCATGGATATTCCCCATAGCACTGAGCACTAAGTTTTATACATGAGAAACTGAATATTTATTAAATAGACGAGAGCTGAAAATTTCATAATCTCCCTGGCAAGATCCTAAGTTCTTCAAGAAAGAGTTATCTTATGCTTCTCTATAGATATAATTCAACAGACCTATTACTTGTGCCCAGAGTGCCCCCAGCCCCTGTCCCTCCCAATCTCTAAGATGTACCACAGACACCTGAAGGCTTATTCTCAAGAGGAGTCTGTCAAAAAAAAAAAAACAACGATTGCAATCATCTTCCGGCGTATTCCTTCACCTGAATTACTCTTGAGTAGAGACTGGGCCTC
>NW_011494803.1:557367-558068 GCF_000754665.1 Bison bison bison
TGTATGGATGTGAGAGTTGGACTGTGAAGAAAGCTGAGTGCCGAAGAATTGATGCTTTTGAACAGTGGTGTTGGAGAAGACTCTTGAAAGTCCCTTGGACTGCACGGAGATCCAACCAGTCCATTCTGAAGGAGATCAGCCCTGGGTGTTCTTTGGGAGGAATGATGCTAAAGCTGAAACTCCAGTACTTTGGCCACCTCATGCGCAGACTTGACTCATTGGAAAAGATTCTGATGCTGGGAGGGATTAGGGGCAGGATGAAGAGGAGTTGACAGGGGATGAGATGGCTGGATGGCATCACTGACTGGATGGACGTGAGTTTGAGTGAACTCCAGGTGATGGTGATGGACAGGGAAGCCTGGCGTGCTGTGGTTCATGGGGTCGCAAAGAGTCGGACACGACTGAGCAACTGAACTGAACTGAATGCATTTATAGCAAGCCACTTCAAAGATTTTGGAAAAGAAAACTGCTGGGGACCAGCCCCAGCTGATCCAGGGTATTCGAAGGAGAGACGGCCTAGGCGACTATTTATATGCTAATTAGAGATATAGAGAACAATAGAATGAGGATAGCTCAGTAGGAAAATTCAGTGGAGAAAAGAAGCTGAGTAGCTTGGTTTACGCAGGAGACCAATAAAACTTCAAGACAAGAAGTTTGCACCACTTACGTAGGCCGCAGGCGCCCTCTCGAATAGCGGAAGG
>NW_011494803.1:558168-560230 GCF_000754665.1 Bison bison bison
GGCTTTTCTGGAACCTTCCAAGTCTGGGGTTTAGTGTCATGCCAGGATCCTTTGGAAGAGAAGTCCTCCGCCCCGCTCTCCCTCCACCAGCAGCTCCTCAGGGTCTCGTGGGATGATGCCAAAGCCTGATTCATCCGCTGTGCCGTCAGAGGTGTCCCTGGAGACCGGGTAGGCAGACATGAGTTTCAGACACAGGTCTCTTCTCTGAGTTGGGACATGCTGACGGGGCAGAGACGGGGAAAAGCAGCTTCTGCCTAGGTTCCCCTTGCGTTTCTCTAGGGTGTAAGCGAACCGACTCCCTTCCTTTGTGTCTGCCTTGAGAACTGCGTCTCCGTCGGGTTTCGTGGACGCAGGGCAGAGAGGGAGCTGCCTCCTCCTGAGCATCCTGGAGGACTTCTCTGCAGTCTGCACTGCGCGGAACACTGGCCCCGAGGACTCGATCTCCTTCCCTGTTACTGGGTGGCCTCGTAGGCCCCTTCGGTCTGATGCTCAGCACCTCTTGCTTAACCGATCCCAGTTGCCTTGACATTTACAGTCATCCGTCCCCACCTGAATCCAAGCTGTCTTTCCAGCCTTATCTCCTTTATTCTCCTAGACGTCTGCCAAATAGCAGCTGAAGTTAATATGCTCTTAAGGTGTCCTTGGGGCTTGCCAGGTGGCCAGTGGTAAAGAACCTGCTTGCCAGTGCGGGAGATGTAAGAGACACGGGTTCGATCCGCGGGAGTAGGAAATGGAAACCTACTCCAGTGTTCTTGTCTGGAAAATTCCACGGGCCGCGGAGCCTACAGTCCATGGGGTCACAAAGAGTCAGCCACAGCTGAGCAACTGAGCAGGCGCAAGGTCGTGTTCTTCCCAGCCTCGCGTCCTGGGGGCCGGTGTTCTCCTAGCGCTCAGTACTCACTCAGACGGCTCCTTCATAAGTGCTCCCTTACCTGGATGTGGTCTCCCTTTCCTTTAAGCCATATTTATTTTGGGCTTCCCTTTTATGACCGCCATTTACTTTACATAATGTATATGTATAAATGGTTCAAGTGGATTCCAGGAGTATAGCATCAAAAAGTTAGAAAAAGGAAGCTTTAAGGAGAAGTTCTTTCAACAGGAAGTGATTTGCTTTCTGACAATGATCTTAAAAGATCTATGAAGTGACAGTGGCTCAGTCACGTCCGACTCTTTTTGACCCCATGGAGAAGTCCATGGAATTCTCCAGGCCAGAATACTGGAGCTAATCTATACTTCAGCTTACTGAAGTATATATTATGTTTCTTTCTTCTTTTTCTTTCTATGCAGCGCATGAGGCTGAGCCCCATAGTGCTAATGATGATGATAGTAGGCAGAAGAAACACTGGCTCCCCCTAATGAACGTGTAGAGTCCACTATATTCTCTCCTTTGCAATGATGGTTTGGAAGATCAGAAGTCATTTTTGAACTCGTCTTAATTCTTCATTTCTTAATAATGTTCTACAGTCCATGGTGTCACAAAGAGTCAGACACGACTGAGCAACTAAGCATAGCACAGCAGATGACCCTCCCTATACCCGATTCCCACATTTTTTTATTCCTTGGTACCTTTCTTTTGTCTTGACTCTTGGTTTTTTTTTTTTTTTCCTTATCTTTTATTTAGTACCAATGCAGCAGTGGCCACAGGACTGGAAAAGGTGACTTTTCATTCCAATCTCAAAGAAAGGCAATGCCAAAGAATGCTCAAACTACTGCACAATTGCACTCATCTCACACACTAGTAAAGTAATCCTCAAAATTCTCCAAGCCAGGCTTCAGCAATACATGAACTGTGAACTTCCAGATGTTCAAGCTGGTTTTAGAAAAGGCAGAGGAACCAGAGATCAAATTTCCAACATCTGCTGGATCATTGAAAAAGCAAGAGAGTTCCAGAAAAACATCTGTTTCTGCTTTATTGATGATGCCAAAGCCTTTGACTATGTGGATCACAAGAAACTGGAAAATTCTGAAAGAGATGGGAATACCAGACCACCTGACCTGCTTCTTGGGAAACCTATATGCAGGTCAGGAAGCAACAGTTAGAACTGGACATGGAACAACAGAC
>NW_011494803.1:560330-562799 GCF_000754665.1 Bison bison bison
GCCCCCCAGCTTCAGCCGCTGCCTCTCACCTGGTCTTCACAGTAGACGAAATGGTCAAAGTCGATGGCTTTCGTCTGGAAGAGAGAAAGGAAGGAGACGACAAAGATGGGGCTCAAATTCACAGCAGCGAAGCCAGCGCCGCCCTCCCTCTCTCCGCGGCTCCCAGGCTCTGGGATGCTCGGAGAGCAGCTTCCCCCGAGGCACTGTTTCCTGTGCCAGTTTCTGCCTTTGACCATGTAGTGAATCTCTTGAGTTCTCAGACACCGCCTGCTAGCGTTGGAGCCTGGGTATCGAATGATTCTGCCCTAGAGCGACATCCTCCTTCCCCGCCAAAGTGGACATTGTACGCGGGGCCACTCGTCTGACAATAATGCTGTTTTTCCAATGCCCACATCTGCCCTGTAGCCGTTCATCCGCTGCACACATACATGCTCTGTCCAGAAATTAGAATGATCAGGAAAATGATCCACTGTATATTAAAAAATCTAAAGTGCCCTTATCCCGCAAGGGCATCCTAAAGCATCTAGAAAGATTCGAGGCGCACATTCTCCCAGGCTATCCTCATTGGATAGGGCCTCGCTCACCAGAATCCCCTCTGTTTTTCTTTTTCGAGACCTTAGTCACTGTCTTTTTGTTCTGTTTTTTACTTGCACCAGTGAACAGGATCTGGCAGAGAACAGAAAAGCTTGATGGATACCATGAGTTCCTTATCAATATCTGCTCCTCACCAGCATCTGCATATTTGATTTAATTAGTATGCCAATTTCTGGGTGGTCATTTTAGAAGGTCATATATTTCAATATCACTTGTAATTTTTTTTTGACAAAATGCTGGGCCTTGATTTTTTCCAAATCATTTTTCTTTCTTTAAAAGTTAAATTGTAGTGTGTGTGCCTACTCTTACTATAAAAATGCATTTTTAAAACGTTTCTTCACTTACCCCTTTTGTATAGTTATTCAGTTCTTGATAAATGATGTTCCGGTAGCTCTCTTTAATCTTCTTAAAATCACAGTCAGTAAAATTGTAGGTTAGCACGAGCCCTACCAGTTGCAAGATGAAGATCTTCCTAAAAAGAACTGAACGAATAATGAAGTATTAGGCATTGTACTTGGAAACCCACTCCCACCCAGTTTCACACTAAACTGTCTCCACCAGCAATGGCTTGCTTCTAGAGTAGTGGCAGGGGCTGTCCTAGGGGCAGGTGGTGGGCAGCAGTCTGCCTCCCATTCCCAGTGCCCTTGAGGCTCATATTCACCCATTGTTGCCTTAAGTTGGAGTCTCCCTGATGCTCCAGAGCTTTCTGGCTCCACATATATAGCACCTAAACGCCTACGGGCTCTTTTCTCCTAGGCCAATGATTTTCCTTGATGTCATTCTCTTCCTTTATAGAATTCTAAATTGATGACCTGAAAGAAAAAAAATAGCACTATCCAAATCTATGGAATTTTAACATTAGTAAAATTATCAGGAATTTCCCTCACCTTCCTTCTTTTGTCATTGCCCTTTGCTATGTGCCTGAGTGTGCCTTTAGAAAGAGACCATCACATCTTTCCTTTACAGGACTGTTTCCATGACCAAACCCCTATCTTGGGAAAAACACCCCAAAAGTAGCCACTGTAAAGACAGGCACCACTGCCCCTTCATGACGTACACCCTGAGAATGTCCTTTGGCCACTTTCAACTAGTGCTTTCCCTTCTCTGTGGCTGCTGAGAAAACTCAAGGACTTACTTCAGGGGATACTCTGGAGGGTGGGTGCAGCCTTCGGCTCGGACTGCGCTTCTAGGGAAAGGCATGTTCTCTACAGTAGTGACCGGAACCATGAGGGCAGGGAGGATGAGAAATGGAAACGAACGGGAGGAGACGTAATGGTCCTCACCCTCAGAAAACTTAAAAGTGGTACTCAGGGTGACTGGGGACACCTCCGGGGTGCTTGGCAAGTTCTCTGGTGTCGAGCCCTTTGGAAGCCCACGGTCCAGCCGCAGCCTGGCGGACCCAGGTGCCGTCCAGAGCGCCCGCCCCAGGCGCGCCTCGTGCGCCTGGCGTCCCCGCGCGCAGCCCCGGGCGCACGCCGGCCGCGCGGCCTCGAAGCTCTGGGTCAGCCGGGGCTGAGCGCGGGCGCCGCGGGCTCCGGGGACGGGAGGAACAGCGAGGCGGCGGACTCTTGTTAATCCAGAAAAGGGAGTTTAGAAGCAGTGATGTGAGCGGGAGAGCGCCCTAGAGGTTGCGCCTCCGCCTTCTGGGCTCCGACAGCGCCAAAGGGGACTTTAAGGGGAGGAAGACCCGAACCGACGGGCTGTTGAGGGCTGAGCACCCAGTCCGGGCTCTCCTGACACCTGACTCGGGCTGTCCCCTCCCCAGCGCCCTGCCTTGCGTTTCGGGGTCTGCAGAGCCCCGGTCCTTGGGGAGTCCCTGGGGGTCATCCCCGGATCGCCGCGCGTGAGCCCCAGCAAAGCTCGCAGATCGGAAGA
>NW_011494803.1:562899-579692 GCF_000754665.1 Bison bison bison
GTAAACAATCGTATGCATAGCTGCAGGAGTCCGGGTAAACTTGTCAGGCGAGTTAGAGAGCCATCTGAGGGGTTTGGATTTAAACACTCCTAATTGCCCAGGAACTTTATTAATTGGAGCTGTAAGTTAACTCTTTGACAGAGAGAGAGAGATGGTGGTAGGGGACAGCCCCCAGTAAAGTCAGAGGTGAGAGCATAAAGCAATAAAGTAGGCAGACTCTGGTTTTTTGGGGGAAAATGCTCGAGAATATCCGGGGGGACTCCTGAGGCTCGATCCCGCCTTTGCGTATGCCGAGCCTCCTTCCTCATGACCTTTGTCATGAGCAGAATGCCTCACCGGCTCCCCGCAGAAAACTAATATGGGACAAATCAATTATTATAAAACATTCCCTGTTTCCAAGGAACTCACAATCTATTAAAAATATACGGTTGAAAACCATTAGTGAAATAGTATATATATTTCAAATGGCAACCATTTCAGGTAAGGGCATCTCTGAAAGTTCCTGGTGAGCTCAAGAGTTTCTTGTTTTTCTTTCTTCCATTTGTTCAAATGCTAACGCTGTGAGCAGTGACTACACGTATAGTTTGGAAAATCCTAGGTTAGGGCAAGAATGGGATCTCCCACGTGGCAGGAAAGTGAGATCAGTTTTTTGTGCTCTGTGATTACTCAGATCTTAGGTGATACTCTCACGCATGAATGGGCCAGAGAATGACCCAGAACCCAGCTCTGTCTTCTCCTACCCTCACTAAAAAGGTGTCATTTATTTATCCCCTTAATATTTTAATTCCTTATTTGATTCATTCTTTTCTTTTTCATTGCCTTATTCTTTCCCTCTCATCTTTTAAATTTACTTCTTTTCTCCTCTTCTTTTAACTATATGGAATACTTAGAGTAGCTAGTTCTCATGGGAAATTCAGTTTGTGTCTGGAGAAGTAGATCCAAGTTGTCAGCAAAAAAGGATATTTTTTTACCCTATTAAATCATAGTGTCATTGGACTTTAAAAAATGGAAGAGATAGCTTATTGATGAAATGGGAGAGATTTCCCTCTAGAGAGTGAGAAAAGTGGATGACACCAAACTTGGTAATGTATTAGGATGTGTGATAACGAACTTCCCCCAGGAGAAGTGAATTATTCTAGATCCTTCAGAATACTAGTCATATAATTACTCCTTCTTTTGGTGTTTATATTTTCATGCAGAAAGGAAGGGTCACACTTTGCAACAGTGAGCATTCTTTCTTGATATTCTCCCTTCATTATTGACAGGCATAATACAGTATGTGCATGATCTGAAGTAGTCAGTGTATGCTTTGAGATGATTGTGGCACATACCCATTTTGACCATTAATTTTGCATTGTATACTTGTTCTCAAGCAGCCTTCCTGTTGGTCTGATCCATTGATTGATTTCACCAAACTTTCTCTAAGATCCTTTGAGAAATGCTCAAAGGATTATTGACTACTGGTTTGGGGGTTTTTCAAGCTGGTTTTAGAAAAGGCAGAGGAACTAGAGATCAAATTGCCAGCATCCGCTGGATCATCAAAAAAGCAAGAGAGTTCCAGAAAAACATCTATTTCTGCTTTATTGACTATGCCAAAGCCTTTGACTGTGTGGATCACAATAAGCTGTGGAAAATTCTGAAAGGGATGGGAATACCAGAACACCTGGGGACATATATAGACCAGAGAGTGGCATGAGGGAGTTTCCTGTGACAAATGCAAAAAACATCCTTTTATCTCATTTTATTCCCAGGTTGGTTTTACCTGCATAATGTTGCCAGGTAAATGTTTAAATTAATTAATTAATTTAAAATTAATTAATTTTTAAATTAGGGAGTGAAAGAGGCTAAATATATGTGTGAAAACCTAGTACTTATACTCATTCCTCTGGAAAGAAACAGTTTAACCCTCATCCCTTTGGAGTAAAGCAAAAAGCTCTTGCTTACTTTACTGTTTTCTACAATCAAACAGGAAATTAACAAGGAGAAGGCTGTTCAAGAAGAAAGCAGAAGTTGAGCTTTGTTAAAATGCTGTCAAAGAGGTCAGAGCTGAAGGATAGTTCCATGCTAGGCATCTTTGTGGGGCTATTTACTAGGCTGGATATTTTCTATGCCCCCTGCCCCAGATACATTCTCCACCCTTCCCTATCTTGCTTTGTACATCAGGGAAATTGATCCATAGGATTGTATCAACAGGCTCCCTGGACCTCTGGCTTATGGTTGGGTTCAGCCATAGGAGATGTTGACAAGAGATCAGAGGGTCGGAGGACAGTGAAGGTAGGTTTTTAATTCACTCGCTTTCTCCTTGTTGACATTCTTAGATCGGATGCTTTCTTCTCTAGATCTCATTGGTGGGCTTTTTCATCTTGCTGCCTTCCCGGCTCTGGTAACCGCTCCTTCTCTCTGTTCCTTTAGGTCTAGGGGTGTTAATGGCACTGATTCTTGTATTACAGTGTGCCTGCACCAGACCCAGTTTATACCCATTGTCTTGGCATAATCAATTAATACAGCTTCCTCCTACCCTTAAGTGGCACTACTTGAATAATAAATTATATGATTATCAATTACCCTATAGTTCTTCTGTCAAACTCTCCTGCAGTTACCCAGTTTAAACGTGCCCTTTGTTTCCTGTGGGTCGTCTGACTGGTACCGTGACCTACAGTCATCTTCAGGAAGCCTTCGTCTAAAATCCCTTTCCTCACATTCTGTGTCTACCTTGTGGCATCATACTGGCTTTATAACTTTTACCCAGGAAATGGTGGCTCTTGATTATAATTAAATTCTAATTTTTGGAAAAAAGTTTACCTGCTCTTAAGTGTGAAAGATGAGTTATAAGAAATTCTTCAATTTTATTTTTCTTTCTTTCAAATAACATGTATTCCTAGTAATATAACCAGCCAAGATTTGTAAGAAAGCTATCCACCTACTTGATTCTATTGTGTAATTTGCTTCGTAAGTTGAGCCCTTATTGTTTACATATAAAAGGGTAAATGACAATTATATGAGTCAGGTGGTTTGTGAGTCAGGTGGTATGTGAGTCAGGTGGTAGCCAATAGCTTAATGCTTATCTGGTATGTTGGAGGCTCTCCATAGATCTCCCCTACAGTGAATCCCACTACTCTCAGTAATGATATCTGGGGTAAGCAGTCACCCTAAATATTTTCTCTCTTAAACAACTATTTATGATTGTGCTTCATTATAGTCTACTTTCTTTTCAGAGAGCCAGTCAGAGTTTCTGAGAAAGGGCTACCTCAAAATTCTAGAATTTCAGACTCATGGTGAGGATGGAGGGAGGAAGAAAAAAGAAAGAGGAGATTGGAAAGTTGAGGGTGATAAATGGACAGCAAAAAAACGTGGAGTCTAATAATCTGACCTGGAGCCGGTCCTCAGGTGGGACTGTCACCTAGAAAAGATGCTGAGAGTTTAGAGCAGGTGGTCAGCAAATTACAGCCTGTAGGCTGAATCCTATCCAGCCACTTATATATGTAAAGAAAGTTTATTGGAACAGAGCTATGCCCATTTGTGTATAGTGTTGTTTCTGGCTGTTTCTGCTCAGCAAAACAGCTGAGTGGTTGAGACGGAAACCATTTGGCCTGCAAAGCTTAATATTTGGTGTCTGGCCTTTTACAGAAAAAGTTTATAGACCTCTGGTTTTGAGAATTAGTCCACTTAGCCCTATAATAGTTTTGGTTGTTGACTTTCTCTGGTGCTTACCATCCTTTTATAAAAAAAGATAACCATCAACAGTGTGTAAGTGTCCTGTGGCCCCAAACCAGTAATTTCTACATGAGGGTGGCAGAGGGTGAGGTGGTTGGATGGCATCACCAACTCAATGGACATGAACTTGAGCAAACTCTGGAGATGGTGAGGGACAGGGAGGCCTGGCGTGCTGCAGCCCATGCGATCACAAAGAGTTGGACATGACTTCTCAACTGAACAACAACAAATAACATTTTATTCGCAACTGAATCACTGCAGATGGTGAATGCAGCCATGAAATTAAAAGACGCTTGCTCCTTGGAAGGAAAGTTATGGCCAATCTAGATAGCATATTAAAAAGCAAAGACATTACTTTGTCAACAAAGGTCTGTCTAGTCAAGGCTATGGTTTTTCCAGTGGTCATGTATGGATGTGAGAGTTGGACCATAAAGAAAGCTGAGCGCCAAAGAATTGATGCCTTTGAACTGTGGTGTTGGAGAAGACTCTTGAGAGTCCCTGGGACTGCAAGGAGATCCAGCCAGTCTCTCCTAAAGGAGATCAGTCCTGAATATTCATTGGAAGGACTGATGCTGAAGCTGAAGCTCCAATACTTTGGCCACTTGATGAGAAGAGCTGACTCATTTGAAAAGACCCTGATGCTGGGGAAGATCGAGGGCAGGAGGAGAAGGGGACGACAGAAGATTAGATGATTGGATGGCATCACTGACTCAGTGGACATGAGTTTGGGTAAACTCCAGGAGTTGGTGATAGACAGGGAGGCCTGGTGTGCTGCAATCCACGGGGTCACAAAGAGTCGGACACAAATGAGCGACTGAACTGAACTGAATTGAACAACAACAAATAACATTTTAATCAAGGGAATTTTCTCCCTTTTGTTGTTCTTACACTTGTTCCTCAAAATTTGTACTATGAACTTTTAATTCACAATAAGTACCTGGGAATATTGATTATACTCCCAAGTTCCCAAGTCCTTTCTCATGTATTCCTAACGGTTTTAAATGTTCAACTCTCTTTTAGAAAACAGTTGTTTTCAAAAGTGCATTAGGAAAGATACGGAGTCTATAAACAAAGATATGCAGTAAGTACCTCATACTTCGTTATTTTACAAAACCAGGAAAGAACCTGGATAACTTCATGTCTCAGAGAATACAGACTACTCTCACCTGTTTGAAATGAGAGATTTATAGAGTTATGTTGTCACTGTCATTCCTATTAGAAGAATGTGCCAGTGTGCAACTTCATTGTAATTTAATTCAATGAAGGATACTTGATTTTCTTAAAACCCTTCCCCAAACTCTTCTGAAATTGAATACTTTCCACTTATATTTGGTTGGCCAAAAAGTTCCTTCAGTTTTTTTTATAAGTAAAAAGGCTCATTTTTCATTTTCACCAAGAACTTTATTGAACAACATAGTCATCATTTTGTTCTACTACCATCTGCCATTTTCTAGACAACTTCATTATCTCATCTTTCCAAAACTTTTTATATTTTTGAACAAAGAACTGTTCCAGGTGCCTTTTACAGTCTTTCTTCCAGGTAATTGAAAATTTTTCCATTAAGAGAATTTTGTAAAGACTGAAATAAATGAAAATTCGAAGGTGCAAGATCTGGTGACTACAGCAGAATCAGATCTTACCAGCCAAACTGCAACAGTTTTTGCCTGGTCATCAAAGAAACACGTGGTCTTACATTATCCTGATGGAAGATTATACATTTTCTGTTGACAAATTCTATTGAGGTCCTTTAATGGACTGGAACCTGGTGGTCCGGAGTCGACCGATAAGAAAGTAAAGGAGAGAGAAAGAGGCTGATATTCCTTGGTTTACACAGAAAGCCAATAAAGTCCGTGACATGGGGCTTGCTCTGTTCTTTCTTCTAGTCTTGTATTATTTCCTAAATTTCAAATTATATCAAAATGAAAAACTGCAGAATAATCACAGATGCAGTCAAGCCTCAGTGTATCATTCCATAATTCTGTAATTATTGTCCCTTTCCCAATGGCTTTGTAATTTTTCAAAACAACTATGTATGTTTAGAAACAATATATATGTTTTAGTTTCTAAAAGCTTATATAAATACTACTATTCTCCATGTGCTCTTCTTAGATATCATGTGCATCTATAATGTATGTATATATGCTTATACATACTGGCAAAATATTACACATATCTGTTTATATCTATTTTCACACAAATGGTAACATTGCTGTACACTATTATGAGCACTTTTTTCTTCAAATAATAATAAGCCTGATACTGTTCCCTGTTATTTCACAGTTTTTCTAGAATGTTTGTTGTTTCACAGTATTCTATTTGTATGAAAACATCAAAATTTATTTAAAGTCTCCTGTTTTATGAAATTATTTCCAATCTGCTATTTGAAATAATGCTTCAGTGAATAATTTGGTATGTTCATTACTTAGCACTTTTTGCCCATGTGTGAATTATCTATAAGATAAATTTCTACAAGTAAATTGCTGTGCCCAAAGGTGCACCTTTTGTGATTTGGGTAGATATTATCTAACTGGCTGTATCATCTAGTGTCTGTTTACAGAGCTGCCAACAGTATAGTGTCGCCTCAGTTTCGTATGAGAACACGGGTTCCGCGTCAACATAGGATGTTGTCAAAATTGCCTCTTTTGCCAAGTTAATGGGTGAAAAATTATTTTTCTTTTTGTGGTTGTTTTAAAGTTTATTGTAAGCCTCTTTAGTTTATGTAGACTTAGGGATCATTTGTATTTCCTTTTATGGGAGCTGTGTGGTTAAATGCTTTATCTGATTTTCTAAATGTTGATACTTTTCTTATTAATTTGAGAGAGTTCTTTATAAATTGAGAGATTATCCCTTTGTTTGTCATACAAACTGCAACAATTATCTTTAGGTTTGTGATTTGTTTTTGACTCTGCTGGGCAGATTTATTTTGAAAAATCTAGCTGAATTAATCAGTATTTTTTTTTTCTCATGTCTTCTTTTGTGTCATAGCTGGAAAACCCTTACCCATTATAGGTTTAAAACAAGGAAACAATTTTTGTTCACATTAATGCTATCATGGTTTCACTTTTTACATTGAAATCCTTGATATCTCTGGACTTACCCTGGGATAAAAAGTAAGACACAAGAGACACGGGTTTGATTCCTGGGTCAGGAAGATCCCTGGGGTAGGGAATGGCAATTAATTCCAGCATTTTTTCCTGGAAAATCTGGTGGACGGTGGACAGGGGAGTCTGGCGGTCTACAGTCCAGGAAGTCAAAAAGAGTCAGACATGACTGAGCACAAACACACACATGGGTGTGAGAAAGGTGTCTACCTTTTTTTTTTTTTTTTAAAAAAAAGCAAAAACAAACAAACAAAAAAACCAAGTAGTTACTTAAATAGTACATCGGTGGCATCAGCAACTCAGTGGACGTGAGTTTTTTGCTCTCCCAGAGCAAACTCTGGGAGACGGTGAAGGACAGGGAAACCTGGCGTGGTGCAGTCCACCGGCTCACAAACAGCCAGCATGACTGAGCAGCTGGACAACGTCTGAACATTAGCTTCTGAATAGTTCATTTTCTTCTATTGATTGTTAAGTATACTGGTCATGTATCTGGATACATCTGTGTCAGTATAAAACCAGAGTTTTATGTTAAAATTTACTCCTGATAAAATTTTTTGCTCTGAAATCTACTTTGTTTAATATTCATAGAGCCATCTCAGATTTTGGTTAATTAAAGCATGGTATATTTTTATCCACATTTTATTTTTAACCTATTTATATCTTACCTTTAAAGTTGGTTTTCCTTGCAGCAGCTCTTGTTCTTTTCATACAATATGACAACATTTGCCTTTTAATCTGAATACCTGTTCAGATCATTTATATTTAATATACTTATTGATAATGTTGGGTTTGAATCTATTATTCTGCTATTTTTCTATTCTACCATATTTTCTTTGTTTCCTTTTCCTTTTTTCTGTCTTCTTTTGAATTAATTCAGTATTTTTTAAAGATTCCATTTTATCACTGTATTTGCTCATTTGTTATGCTTCTTTTGCATGTGTGTGTATGTGGCTGCTCTAAAATTTGTAGTACATATCTGTAGATTATCAGTTTACCTTCAAGTAATATATCATTTCATGTGTAGAATAAATATGTTATAAAAGTGTGTTTGTTTTTCTCCCCCCTTGGCTTCTGTTCAATTGTCTTATACTTTATTTATATATATTTAAAACTCCACAATACATTATTATTTTGTTGACATAGCCAATTAACTTTTAAAGAGATTCTTAAAATAAGAATTCTTAAAATTTTTACCATATATATTTCTCCATATAGGTGTTACTTCTTGTGATCTCCTTATGTGTGGAGACCCATGCTTCCTTCCAGCAGTCATTTTCCTTCTGCTTGAGGGACATGGCATGCTCAGTCCCTCAGTGGTGTCTGACTCTTTGTGACCCCATGGATTGTAGTCTGCCAGGCTCCTCTGTCCGTGGGATCTGCCAGGCGAGGATAGTGGAGTAGGTTTCCACATCCTCCTCCAGGGGATCTTCCCAACTCTCTTTAGCACTTTTGTAGTTCACATATGCTGGTAAGGAATTCTTTCAATCTTTGTATGACCACCCTCACCTCCCCGCAACCTCCCCAGCCTTCTTTGCCTTTAGTTTTCAAAGATATTGTGCTGAATATTTTTTCTTCATTATTTTAAGGATTTGCTCTAATGGCTTCTATTATTGCTAAAAATAAATCTGCTGTTATCCGTATGGGCTTCCCTGGTGGCACAGTGGTAAAGAATCTACCTGCCAATGCAGGAGATGCAAGATAATCATAAAATGTCTTTTCCTCTATCTGCTTTTAACATTTTCTCTTCACCTCTGGTTCTTTTTATCTCCTGTTTTTTGAGGTAAAATTAACACATTGTATGCATTTAAGATGCACAAAGTATTGAAAGTAATCAAAGAGAGAAGTTTATAGTAATAAATGCCTACATTAAGGAAAAAAGAAAGACTTCAAACAGCCTAACTTTTACACCTCAAAGTGAGAAAAAAAGTAAACTAAGCCCACAGTTAGCAGAGGGCTTCCCTGTGGCTCAGCAGTAAAAAGTCCACCTGCAATGCAGGAACCACAGGTTAGGAAGATCCTCTGAAGGAGGGCACAGCAACGCACTCCACTGTTCTTGCCTGGAGAATCCCATGGACAGAGGAGCCTGGAGGTCTATGATCCAGAAGGTTGCAAAGAGCTGGACATGGCTGAAGCAACTTAGCACGCATACAAAGCTAGTAGAAGAGTGGATATAATAAAGATTAGAATAGAAATAGGAACTAAAAGGACAGTAAAAAAAAAAAGAACAATGAAACTAAGACTTGATTGGTTGAAAGTATAAACAAAGTTAGACAACCGTTAGCTAGACTCACCAAGAAAAAAGAGAGACAACTCAAATAAATATATTTATAAAAGAAGGGGAGACATTATGGCTGGTAACTACACAAATACACAACAGATCATAAGAATGACTGTGAATAATTCTATGCCAATGAATTTGACAATCTAGAATAAGTGAATAAATTCTAAGAAACATACAACTATCCAAGACTGAATCATAAAGAAATAGAAAATATAATCAGACCAGTTACTAATGAAATTTAATCAGATATTAATAATCTCTCAAGAAAAGGACCAGCTGGTTTCACTGATGAGTTCTATCAAACTTGTAAGAAGAATTAAGACCAATTCTTCTCAAACTCTTCCAAATAGAAGAAGAAGAGGGAATACTTTCAAGCTCATCTTACAAGGGCACTACAAATAAAGAAAACTACAGGATGGTATCTTTGATGAATATGGGTGTGAAAATCATCAAAAAAATAGCAAAGTGAGTTCATCAGTGCATTAACATGTTCATATAATATGATCAAATGGAATTTATTCCAAGGATGCAAGGATGGTTCAACATCTCAAATCAATCAATGTGATGTGTCACATTTAGAAAAAGGAAAGATTTTTATGAGTAAATATATATGGTAAGATTTTCTTATTTTAAAAATCTTTTTAAAAGATAATTGGGTGTTTCAACAAAATAATAATAATGTATTGTGGAGTTAAATATGTATGAATAATGTACATATCATCTCAATAGGTGCAGAAAAATCATTTGACAAAACTCAACATCCTTTCATGATAAAAACTCTCAACAAAGTAGGTATAATGGGAACATAATAAAGGCCATATATGACAGTTCTGTTCAGTCGCTCAGTCTTGTCTGACTCTTTGCGACCCCATGGACTGCAGCACGCCAGGCCTCCTTGTCCATCACCAACTCCTGGAGTTTACCCAAACTTGTGTCCATTGATTTGGTGATGCCATCCAACCATCTCATCCTCTGTCACCCCCTTCTCCTCCTGCCTTCAATCTTTCCCATCATCAGGGTCTTTTTCAGTGAGCTGGCTCTTCACATCAGGTGGCCAAAGTATTCGAGCTTTAGCTCCAGCATCAGTCCTTCCAATGAATATTCAGGACTGATTTCCTTTAGGATGGACTGTTTGGATTTCCTTGCAGTCCAAGAGACTCTCAAGAGTCTTCTCCAACACCACAGTTTAAAAGCATCAATTCTCTGGCACTCAGGTTTCTTTATAATCCAACTCTCATATCCATACATGACTACTGGACAAACTATAGCCTTGACTAGACAGACCTTTGTTGGCAAAGTAACGTCTCTACTTTTTAATATGCTGTCTAGGTTGGTCATATACAGCTAATGTACTCAACAATGAAAAGCTTAAAGCTTTTTCTCTATGATCAAGAACATAGCAAAGATGTTCATTATCACCACTTTTACTCAACACAATACTGAAAGTTCTATCCAGGTTGGTTAGGCAAGAAAAAGATATAAAATGCATCTAAATTATAGCTTTTTAAGAAATATCTTTCATGCTTCCTTTTAGCAAGTTCAAATTTTCTGTATGTTAGAATACAGTTATATTAACTATTTAATGTCCTTTCTGATAACTCTTTTAGCTCTGTTATTTCTGAATCTGTTTCTGCTGATTGATTTTTTTTTCCTAGTGGCATTTACTTCTTTCTTGCCCTCCTAGTAATTTTGATTGTATCAATGATATTGTGGACTTTACTTTGTTAAAACTCAGATTTTTAAAAATTAATATTTTGTGATTTTCTTTGTGACATAGTTTATAGAAAAGTTTTATTTTGAGTCTCCAATTTCAGCTTTGTTAAGCAGAATCAGAGCTGTCTATGGCTACTTTTTTTTTCCCCCAGGACAATGACTGCAACTTTCTGAGTGCTCTCCTTAATGATCTATGAATTACAAGTTTTTCCAATTTGGTCACATATTATTCTTGGCCCTGTGTGACCATTCTCACTGTTCCTTTCATTGATTCTTTTCCAGATGTCCAGTATTATCCTTCCATGCAGTTGCCAGACTCCAGAGAGACTCATGTAGTGTCATATAAAGAAAACATGCTTGGAGATAGACAGCTTTGCATTCTGATTCTAGCTCTCCAGGTGCTGTCTGTGTAATTTTGATAAACTTACTTAAAATTTCTTTTCTCATGTTCTCATTTTTAAGATGAGGATAATAATAATGTGAACAATGGGAACAGTCACAGTAATAATGACTGCAGATTAGCTTAGAGAATAAGTGTTGCTTGGGTTTAGCACAGTTCCTGGCACATGGTAAGTTTGAAATGCCACTGTGAAAGTAAATGAAGGGGAATTCCCTGGTGGTGCACTGGTTAAGAATCTGCCTGCCAATGCAGGGCACATGGGTTAGATCCCTGGCCTGGGAAGAGTCCATGTGCCACAGAGCATCTAAGCCCACGAGCTGCGACTGCCGAAGCCTGTGCACGTAAAGCCTGTGCACGTAAAGCCTGTGTCCTGGAACAAGAAGAGCCCACACACTGCAACCCAGAGGAGCTCCTGCTTGCTGCAACTAGAGAAAGCCTGCATGCGGCAATGAAGACCAAGTGCAACCAAAAATAAATAAGTAAATTTAGAAAAGGTAAATGGGGGTAGTGAGTGGTGTTAATAGAATGTAGTTAAAGTAAAGCACAGTTCAAAACTTGGAAACAAGATCTGTCTGAAATAGTCAGTAATTAGATAAGCAGGGTGGCTATAGTTTTCCAATTCAACTTCTTGCTAAAGATGTGCCAAAGAGATAAAAGTAAAAGAAAAAACTTTTTCACTTTGAAGATTTAGTGAATCTGGGTGCAAATTCTCATTTAACCTTGAGTAGATATAATTTTTTTCTTTTGTATTTTTTCAACAAATTTAATATTATATATATTTATATATTTGGATACCAAAAAGTTTCTTCTGTGTTCTAAGAGACACATTTTTCATTTTCACTCAGAACTTTATTGAACAACATATTCACTGTTTTATTTTACTTGTGCTCAGTTGCTCACAAGAGTCTGATTCTTTGCTCTACTACTTTCTGCCATTTTCTAGGCAACTTCAGAATTCCATCTTCCCAAAACTGTTCTAAGTGCCCTTTACAGTCTTCCAGGGAAAGGAACTTTTTTCATTAAGATAACTTTGTAAAGACTGAAATAAATTAAACTTTGATGGTGCAATAGCTGGTGGATACAGTGAATATCAGAACTTCCTAGCCAAGTTGTAACAGTTTTTGCCTGGTTATCAAAGAAACACGCGGTCTTCTGCTATCCTGATGGAAAATTGTGCTTTTTCTGTTGACTAATTCCAGATGGTGACTGCAGCCGTGAAATTAAAAGATGCTTACTCCTTGGGAGGAAAGTTATGACCAAGCTAGATAGCATGTTCAAAAGCAGAGACATTACTTTGCTAACAAAGGTTCGTCTAGTCAAGGCTATGGTTTTTCCTGTGGTCATGTATGGATGTGAGAGTTGGACTGGGAAGAAAGCTGAGCGCCGAAGAATTATGCTTTTGAACTGTGGTGTTGGAGAAGACTCTTGAGAGTCCCTTGGACTGCAAGGAGATCCAACCAGTTCATTCTAAAGGAGATCGGTCCTGGGTGTTCTTTGGAAGGAATGATGCTAAAGCTCAAACTCCAATACTTTGGCCACCTCATGTGAAGAGTTGACTCATTGGAAAAGACCTGATGCTGGGAGGGATTGGGGGCAGGAGGAGAAGGGGACGACAGAGGATGAGATGGCTGGATGGCATCACTGACTTGATGGACGTGAGTCTGAGTGAATTCTGGGGATTGGTGATGGACAGGGAGGCCTGGCGTGCTGCGATTCATGGGGAGGAAAAGAGTCGGACACGACTGAGCGACTGAACTGAACTGAACTGAATTCCAGATGCTTGTCATCAAGTCAGTTGGTCTAGTTGGGAGTGGTACTTGTTGAAATTAACTGTTTTATTGTCCAGAAGATGCTCATAATAGAGAACTCCCTTCCAACCTCAGCATATGCACGACATCACTTTCTTTGGATGAAGACCAGTGGTGGTTTATTTAACTTGCCCCATGATCTCTTCTGTTTCACATTATTGCACAGTATCCACTTTTTATCACCTGACACAATTTGCTTTAAAACCAGAATGTTTTTCTCATGTTTAAATAGAAGATCACTTGCAGAAATATGGTCAAGAAGGTGTTTTTTCGCTTATGTAGAACCCAAAATCAAACTGATTAACATAACCAATTTGGTGCAAATGATTTTCAACACTTGATTTGGACATTATGAGTATGTTGGCTATGTGTGGTATGATATTGATTATTCTCAGTTAATGTCTTTTTTTAAAAAATTGAAAATAGATAATTTTTTTGTTTGTTTTTGTTTTAGAAGAAAACATATATGAATATTTAAACTCTCTATGGAAAATCACTTTCTATGTTCAAAGGCAAAAGAGAAAATCATAAAGAAAAAGATCAGCTTGGCTACATACAAATTTAAATCTGTGCACAAATAAAGGTATTTTAAAAAACTGTTGAAGGAATTAATGTTCAACCTGGAAAATATTTTAGTCACCCGTTCAGTTCAGTCAGTTCACTTCAGTTACTCAGTTGTGTCCAACTCGTTGCAATCCCATGGACTTCAGCATGCCAGCCTTCCCTATCCATCACCAGCTTCCAGAGTTTGCTCAAACTCATGTCCATTGAGTAGGTGATGCCATCCAACCATCTCATCCTCTGTCGTCCCCTTCTCTTCCTGCCTTCAGTCTTTCCCAGCATCAGGGTTTTCTCCTATGAGTCAGCTTTTCCCATCAGGTAGCCAAATTATTGGAGCTTCAGCTTCAGCACCAGTCCTTCCAATGAATATCCAGGGTTGATTTCCTCTAGGATGGACTGGTTGGGTCTTCTTGCAGTCCAAGGGACTCTCAAGAGTCTTTTCCAACACTACAGTTCAAAAGCATCAATTCTTCAATGCTCAGCTTTCTTTTTTTTCTGAAATGTTGTTTTTTAAAAATTTAATTGGAGGCTAATTACTTTACAATATTGTGGCAGTTTTTGCCATACATTCACATGAACTCAGTTAATGTCTTGATTTGATCACTATCAACTTCAACTGGTCTACCTGACAGTGGAGCATCTTCCAGAGAGAAATCTCTAGCATGAAACTTCACAAATCACTTTTGACACATTTGATCAGTCACAGCATCTTCTGCATACACTGCAACAATCTCTTTAGGTGCTTCTTTTACCTTTTTTGAAAAATAAAGCATAATGTGATGAAAACATTGCTCCTTTCTCCCATCTTCAATAATAAAATGGATACACAGAATTTCACCAATTTTGATGTTTCTAAAAAATATGCATGCTGATATAACAGCTGTCACAATTCAGTCTAACAAAATTGTTTCAAATGAAGTTAAAGACAGTTAAGCCCTAGAGCCCTACTAGAGCCATCTTACAGAAAAGAACAAACCTTTTGGCCAACCCATATATAAAAATGACTTTCTGTTGGCCACAAGTTGTCAATGGCAGAACTAAAACTAGAATTCAGGTATTTTTCTGCATCTCCCAGCAGCCTTACTGGGGGAAGTAGGAATATTTTTTGTTTAAAGTTAACAATAATATTTTTTTCTTAAATCATAAACATCTTAATATCTTAATTTCCCAAAAGGATTAGCTTGGTTTTATGTTGCCTTGGGCCCTGCAATTTTTCTTGGTTACCTTGGCATATTTGGAATCAGAAATTTGATCTATTGCTGCTTTCTTCTCTTGCTGTATTTGATTATAAAAGTTTCATCTCTCAATTCAGTTTGTCTTTCATTCCAACATTGACTGTTAAACCGTTGTTGTTTGCTTTGCTTTCATGTTTCTGTTCTTGTCTTGCTTTGCTTTATTTCGTTTCACTTCAGTTCAAATGTTTGTTGGTGTCACTTGTGTTCGCTGTGGACAAGGACTGCTTCAGTGTCGTGTAGAGAATAACAGAAGAGCAGCCCCTGTTTGAAGAGGCTCTGTTGGTTTGGTTGTTGCTCTGACTTTGACTGCTCTAACCCCTTAGCTCCCTTCTTCTGCCTCATCTACCTTATCTTCCTGCCTCTCTGGTCACTTCACTAGAGTCATCCTTTCCCATCTCCATCTTCTCCTCTTGTAGGATTCCAATGGTTCTCTGCTGCCAAGAAGTCAGAGGTAGATGGAAAGGGAGTGGCTATGACAAAGTGCTGTAAAATTGACTATCTTTCCAAAATCTGCTATTCCTTTCTTGAAATGTGCTTTGTCTTTCTGCAGTGTTTTTAACCTGAAGACTGACTTGGCCAATGCTAATTTTGTATTTTACAAAACTCACATTGGGTTGAACCGTATTCCTTGGCCATGTGCTTTTTACTGTTTAATTTCCACATCTACTTTCTTCTGTCCTTTGCTTTTGCTACCATTTCTCTTTTTCACTTTTACTATTTTCCTAGATCAGCTTTTGCTCTCTAGTCCAGCTTGGTGTTAATCTTCATTTTATTTTCACTCCTGTTTAGTAGTATGGAATTGTACAGTATTATCAATGAATTACTAAGCTACCATCTATTTGAATGTTAGCAGTTATTCCATTTATTTCATGAATAGACATTTTCTGGCTCAGATGCATTTGCTTCAGATCAATGATTTTTATTAAGTACCTACAAGTTTTTTATTTTACTAAGTACTACAATATTAAGGTATCTTTAAGAAGTTTGAAGTCTTTCATAAATGCGCATGAGACAGCAATATAATGAAGCACTAGAGAGACTAATATGAGTTAATATCATAAGATAGAAAAAGTGAACAGTGTGGGTTGGAGTTATTCATGAGAAAACCAATTTTGATAGTAATGAAATAGTGGGATTGGAGGAATTAGTTTTACTGGATGCAAGATCACTGTACTGGAATATGTCTAGTTCACAAAAACTTAGAAGATATCGAGCTTAAAAGATATTTATCTATTGGAAAATACTATTTAAAAAGAATGTATATATGTGTAAAACTGAATTGCTTTGCTGTACAGCAGAAATTGGCACAACATTGTAAATCAACCATACTTCAACTAAAGAAAAATGGTAGTTATCTCTCACATGACTTTTAAGTTCTCACTATGATTCACTTCAGTTCAGTTCTGTTCAGTCGCTCAGTCGTGTCTGACTCTTTGCGACTGCATGAATTGCAGCACGCCAGGCCTCTCTGTCCATTACCAACACCTGGAATTCACTCAGACTCACATCCATCGAGTCAGTGATGCGACCCAGCCATCTCATCTTCTGTCATCCCCTTCTCCTCCTGCCCCCAATCCCTCCCAGCATTGGAGTCTTTTTCAATGAATCAACTCTTTGCATGAGGTGGCCAAAGTGCTGGAGTTTCAGCTTTAGCATCATTCCTTCCAAAGAAATCCCAGGGCTGATCTCTTTCAGAATGGACTGGTTGGATCTCCTTGCAGTCCAAGGGACTTTCAAGAGTCTTCTCCAACACCACTGTTCAAAAGCATCAATTCTTCAGTGCTCAGCTTTCTTCACAGTCCAACTCTCACATCCATACATGACTACTGGAAAAACCATAGCCTTGACTAGATGGACCTTTGTTGGCAAAGTAATGTCTCTGCTTTTCAATATGCCATCTAGGTTGGTCATAACTTTTCTTCCAAGGAGTAAGCATCTTTTAATTTCATGGCTGCAGTCACCATCTGCAGTGATTTTGGA
>NW_011494803.1:579792-583013 GCF_000754665.1 Bison bison bison
CCAAAAAAAAAAAAAAAGTCTGACACCATTTCCACTGTTTCCCCATCTATTTCCCATGAAGTGATGGGACCAGATGCCATGATCTTCGTTTTCTGAATGTTGAGCTTTAAGCCAGCTTTTTCCCTCTCCTCTTTCACTTTCATCAAGAGGCTCTTTAGTTCCTCTTCACTTTCTGCCATAAGGGTGGTGTCATCTGCATATCTGAGGTTATTGATATTTCTTCTGGCAATCTTGATTCCAGCTTGTGCTTCTTCCAGCCCAGCGTTTCTCATGATGTACTCTGCATATAAGTTAAATAAGCAGGGTGATAATATACAGCCTTGACATATTCCTTTTCTTAGGTATCATTTAATTTGGGACTAGAAAGTGATTATCTGGCTAGAGGCTGCATTTCCTAGCTTTCCTGGTAACTGAGCATGTTATGCTTTGGTACATGAGAAGAAAATAAATTCCTTGCTTTTTACATGACTGATCTCTGGTCCAGCATTTGGTCTATCCTAATTGATGTAGTATTCGACCAAAACAGAGTAAAAACATAGACTAAATCCTCTAGCAAGTAAGACTGACATATGTGTTGATGTAATTTGTTGAGATGTATTCTATTTGAAGAATTGTCAACTTCAATTCTTCTTGTTTCTTTAAAGTCTTATGGCTACTATCTACAGCACAGTTGACTCAGGACGTTCAAGGAAGTCACTGTAAGTTTCCTTCTCAGCTTCAATTCTTGCTTCTTATCAGTTTTGCTTTGCATTACTTTTCTCTAAGTCACATTGCCCATAATAAAATATTTAAGAAGCAGTAGTAGTTCTGACCAATAGCCTAAACGGTGCTTGAACTGAATGATTGAGTTTCTTTCTTATAATTTCAACGTTGGCTCCAGTCCAGACTTTCTTTGGAGAAGTTGCAGACAGTAACATCAGAACTGCTTCATTCCTGAGGTCCTGGAGCAGTTCTGTAGGACCCCAGGAGCACTTTTGAGTCCTTCAGTATAAATTATATGGTCAGCTGAAATATACCTGTAGGAGATTTATTTCAAAGGATCTAACTGGGTATTCTGCTGTTTTCACAGAGGATTATTAGTAGAAGTAGAGGAAAAAAGTAAAATGGAAAAACTCATAAATTTTGTCACTTGACAGCGCCTATACTTCCTTGGTGGCTTAGTGGTAAAGAACCCTCCTGCCAGTGCAGGAGACATGGGTGTGATCTCGGTCAAGAAGACCCCCTGGAGGAGGAAATGCAACCTATTCCAGTATTCTTGCCTGGAAAATCTCATGGAAATGGGAGCCTTGTGGCTACAGTCCATGGAGTCGCAAAAGAGTCAGGTACAACTTAGCAACTAAACAACAGCAAGGCAAAGGTTTACTGGGAAAGGAGGTTGACAGTGATAACTAAGGAAACATGAGAATCTTTAGGGTGTTTTTGTGGACATTTCCCAACCCTGAGATACTAAGGTACATTTTTGAAGAGCTCATTTTCCTATGTTTCAAATTTCTTAACTGTACTTAAATATAATAGGTTGTACCTAAGATATCTTCCAGATTCTATGTTTCTATAGTCTTTTTTCTTCACAAGTGTTCAAATGGACCAGAGAAAAGGGAAAAATCATTAAACTTTTAGTACTTTGTTTATATGGCTACTAGCCAATTATTTTATTGATTAGTAATAATAATTTTATTAGAATTAACCAATTATCAACTGATAATTTTGGAAGAGTAGTCAGATAGAGGTAGAGTGTCTATCAACATATTTACTTATATAAATTTAGTATGTACTAGATACTGCTGTAATTGCTTTATACAGTCCTATCAAGTAGATGCTATATTTCCCCATGTTATAGATGAGAAAACTAGGCCATAGGGAGATAAAGTCATTTTCCAAAAGTCACACATCTAGTGCTGGGTAGATTGGAATTCAAACAGTCAGGCTCCAGAGTGACAGATTTTAATACAATATTATATTGGTATAAAGGAAAAAGTCTGAGTCAGTCTCTTGTGGGACTCCTTTCTCCTGGGTCCTGATGGGCACAAGGTTCTGTTTGTGCCCTCTGAGAGTCTGTTTGCCCAGTCCTGTGTAAGTTCTGTAATCAAATCCCACTGGCCACCAAAGTCAAACTCCCTGGGGGTTCTCAGTCCCTTTGCCAGATCCCCAGCTTGGGGAACCTGTTATGGGTCCTAGAATTTTCTTAACAGTGCAAAAATTTATCTGGTATAATTGTTCTGCAGCTGGTTGTCTGCTCAGCAGCTCTATGGTGGGGTTAATGGTGACCTCCTTCAAAAGGATTTATGTCACACTCTGTGTGACCAGGTCTGCTGCACCCAGAGCCCCTGCCCCTGAAGCAGGCCACTGCTGACCTGTACCTCCACAGGAGACACTCAACCACTCAAAGGCAGGTCTGGCTCAGTCTCTGTGGGGTCTCTGGGTTCTGGTGCACAAAAGGTTTTGTTTGAGCCCTCCAAGCATCTCTGGTGGGAATGGGGTTAGATTCTAAAGGCGACTTCACCCGTCCTACCATCTTGCTGAGGCTTCTCCTTTGCCCTTGGACATGGGACATCTTTTTTTTTGGTAGGATCCAACATTCTCCTGTTGATGGTTGCTCAGAAGCGAGCTTTACTTTTGACATTCTCTCAGGAGAAGACGAGCAGCGCATGTCCTTCTACTCTGCCATATTGTCAGTCAGACTAAAACTGAAGAAAGGAGGGAAAACCACTGGCCCATTCAGGTATGACCTAAATCAAATCCCTTATGATTATACAGTGGAAGTGAGGAATAGAGTCAAGGGATTAGATCTGATAGACAGAGTGCCTGAAGAACTGTGGATGGAGGTGTGTAACATTGTACAGGAAGCATGGATCAAGACCATCCCCAAGAAAAAGAAATGCAAAAAGGCAAAATGGTTGTCTGAGGAGGCCTTACAAATAGTTGAGAAAAGAAGAGAAGCTAAGGGCAAAGGAGAAAAGGAAAGATATACCCAACTGAATCCAGGGTTCCAAAGAATACCAAGGAGAGATAAGAAAGCCTTCCTCAGTGATCAGTGCAAAAAAAAAAAAAAATAGAGGAAAACAATAGAATAGGAAAGACCAGAGATCTCTTCAAGAAAATTAGAGATACCAAGGGAACATTTCATGCAAAGATGGGCACAATAAAGGAGAGAAATGCTGTGAACCAAACAGAAGCAGAAAATATTAAGAAGAAGTGGCAAGACTATACAGAACAACTATACA
>NW_011494803.1:583113-583514 GCF_000754665.1 Bison bison bison
CGAACAAAGCTAGTGAAAGTGATGGAATTCCAGTTGAGCTATTTCAAGTCCTAAAAGATGATGCTGTGAAAGTGCTGCACTCAATAGGCCAGCAAATTTGGAAAACTCAGCAGTGGCCACAGGACTGGAAAAGGTCAGTTTTCATTCCAATCCCAAAGAAAGGCAATGCCAAAGAATGTTCAAACTACCACACAATTGCAGTTGTCTCAAGCTCTAGCAAAGTAATGCTCAAAATTCTCCAAGCGAGGCTTCAACAGTATGTGAACTGAGAACTTCCAGATGTTCACGCTGGTTTTAGAAAAGGCAGAGGAACCAGAGGTCAAATTGTCAACATCCAATGGATGATATAAAAAGCAAGAGAGTTCCAGAAAAACATCTACTTCTGCTCTATTGAGTATGCC
>NW_011494803.1:583614-586743 GCF_000754665.1 Bison bison bison
CAGAGAGATGGGAATATCAGACCACCTTACCTGCCTCCTGAGAAATCTGTGCAGGTCAAGAAGCAACAGTTAGAACTGGACATGGAACAACAGACTGGTTCTAGTGGTGACTGCAGCCATGAAATTAAAAGATGCTTTCTCCTTGGAAGAAAAGCTATGACCAAACTAGACAGCATATTAAAAAACAGAGACATTACTCTGCTGACAAAGTTCTGTCTAGTCAAAGCTATGGTTTTTCCAATAGTCATGTATTGATGTAAGAGTTGGACTATAAAGAAATCTGAGCACCAAAGAATTGATGCTTTTGAACTGTGGTGTTAGAGAAGACTCTTGAGAGTCCCTTGGACTACAAGGAGATCCAACCAGTCAATCTTAGAGGAAATCAGTCCTGAATATTCACTGGAAGGACTGATGCTGAAGCTGAAGCTCCAGTAGTTTGGCCACCTGATGTGAAGAACTGACTCATTGGAAAAGACCCTGATGCTGAGAAGGATTGAAGGTGGGGGGAGAAGTGGATGACAGGATGAGATGTTTGGATGGCATCACCGACTAAATGGACATGAATTTGACCAAGTTCTGGGAGTTGGTGAAGGACAGTGAAGGCTGGCATGCCACAGTCCATGCGGTTGCAAAGAGCTGGACATAACTGACTGACTGAACTGATAAAGGAAAAAGAGGAAAGAAAATCCAAGAAGCCTCCTTTTGATAAAGAACAAGGGACAGAAATATCTAGTTGCTCCATCCTCATCCTTTAAAGTGCACACATGCACACAAATACGATTCAGAATACGGTAGTACATACTAGAATTTACTGTGTTCTTACTCTGTACCAGTGTTATAGTCACATATGCTGTCCATTTTAATCTTCACAGCTGCTCTGGGAAGTGGTGCTGTTAGAGTGAACTGTACAAAATTGCCCACCTTTGACTTTTTCTGAATTGCAAAAATGACAACATTATAAGGTTCAATCTATTATTGTTACCCTTTAACTCCTGAAAGAAAGAAGCTTAGAATGGTTCTGCTGCTTTCCCAAGGTTGCACAAACTGTGAGTAATGTACTGGTAGCTCTAAATGGAGCTTGTTAGAGTCTAGACCTCATGCTCTTAACCGAATGCTACCCCCTTTCTGCATATGCTGTTCTGTACAAACTTTCTTTGTGTGCCTGTGTATCCCACTCTTTTGTTCCTTGCATTCAACACGTGTTTGTGCAAACTCAGAAGGGTACTGCTTGCTGTGGTCTCTTCTTAACGTTAAGATCACTCCAGGGCCTTTCTGCTCAAAGTACATCCTGTGGATCAGTAGCATTGGCACCACTGGATAGAAATGCAGAATCTCAGGCCCAAACCAGGACTTCTGACTCAGAAACCCCACTTGAGCAAAATCTTCGTAAATGTACATAAATGTTAGATAAATGTGGTTAGGACATGCTGAAAAGTTTCCGGCAGCTCCTACCTGGTGAGGAAGGACTGTATAACATTCCTTAAATGGAAAAAATGGGGATGAGATCTCCAGGTATTTAATATAGATGATTCTTATGCATTCAGATAGGTGAGATTAACAGGAGAAATTTTGCAACATGTCAGAACATTCAGACATCGAGATCCTTGTGGACAGAGAAAAATGAGATCATAAGGTCTTATACAATTGGCCAACCCTTTTGCATTTCTTAATTCCTCTGTCCCTCATGTTGACCTTCTGTTTGCTCTGTCCCCACCTTATGAGAACAGCTTCATTCCTGAAAATGCTGGCAAAAGTTTCATCTTTTGGGGGTTTAAAAAATAACATGCTGATAAGTGTGTAAATAAAGAGATTACTCTAATCCAGGGGGTTTACCCAGCTCTGATTCATATCCTATAAACTCGAGGGAAAGCCTTCATCCAAGCTGATAGAGAACTCACAGGAAGAAGTTTTTTGATTAGGTAGAACATGAATCAGGCCTTGGGAAATCCCAGGAGCTAGAATCAAGTGCTCTGAGAGGAGCCAGCTAGGATTTTAATCTGAGTAGGGACCATGGATAATGAAAATGGCTGAGGTGATGAGAAATATGCTGAGGCAATAGGTCATACATGTGTAATGTATTCATATAATCAAATCCCCCCACCCCCTAGTTTAATAAAGCTGAATTGCTGCTTCCCATGTGAGAGGAGGAAAGAGAGGGTCATGAATAGCAGTTAAGCAACTCTGCTCCCGGCTGTATCAGGCAAAGGAAGTCCTAAGTGAGAAAACATTAAAGCAATGCAGATTTAACTGTCCTAGTTTTGATTAGCTTTGTATATGTTCACGTTATTGAAAATAATAATTGTTTCAAATGGATTATCAGCACCTATTTCAAAATCCCAATGGTACAAAATGGTATTAAGAGAAAGTTCCCCACCAAAATTTTTATTTTTCTCTTAAGGGACTATCAATATTACCCTTTCCTTATGATCGTTTCCCCAAAGAGATTCATTTCAAAATATTTTATACAATGATAGCCTACTGTGTTGTTTTACACTCTAATCGTTTTGCTAAGATTTGATTGCTCCACATCAGTGCCTGCCAAACTGCCTCATGATTTTTAGTGGCTTTGTAGCGATCTATTGGATGTTTGGACCTTATTATAATTTCCTTAACAAATTCTGTATTGGTGGACATTTAAGTTGTTTTCAAACTTTGCTTTATCATGTCTGAGTAAATGAGAAAGATAGCAGTTAAGGGCCAAGACTCTGGAGACGAGCTTCTTGGGCTCATGTCCCAGCTCTGTCAATTTGGTTACTGGGGAAGTGACTACACACAGTCTTCTGACATAAAGCAAGAAGTATGCAAGAGGGAGCTAGTGTTTTTTGACTTAATGTGTCTGTAGGATTAGTTTCCAGAAGTGAAATCTATATGTCTTTGGGTGTGTGCATTCAGAATTGTGATAGACCTTGTCAAGGTGCCCTTCCTAGCTGTTTACAACTTAAAGAATAATTGTACCTTTTCTTCCATATTCTCTCCAACACTGAGTATATTGAGTATGTTGGGAACCAAACCTTTAATTTTTTTTCTTCTGTTTATTAACCAGTTAAAATGCTAACCACTAATAAAGCTTGAAGAAAATTGAAAGAGAACCCAAAGTTGATGAATAGGATTAAAATAAACTATTTTCTA
>NW_011494803.1:586843-587872 GCF_000754665.1 Bison bison bison
GGTATATTCTATCATTGCAGAAGGAGTTAAATATAATTTAGTTTTCATCAGGCTAACACTATAAAACTCCAGGAAAGCTTCAAAATCTGAGTTGTAGGAGGCAAACCAGCTTGTTCTGCTCTGTTTCTCTTCTCTCCTTACTTGCATACTTGACTGTGTTTCCCAGTTGTCCTGCATATAGGAGAGTCCATGTTACTAGTCTGTGGCAATATAAAGTGGGAAAAAGCTGCACCTACCGCCAGGCCTAGCCCATAAAGTACCTTGCATTGTTCTTCTATTTGCCCTTTCTCTGCTCATTGGTCCGTGAGAGGCAGAGGATCCCAGCAGTTCTCAAAGGCCCCAAGGAATGGTGGCACCACCATTTGGAAGGGGCTTGGGTTCCTGTGTGACTGTGTGGAGGAGAGAACACTCCAGAACCCCCACTGACTAGCGTGAGACTGTGACATTAATGAGGAAAAAAAATGGGTTCTGTAAAGCCACCATTTGGGGGTATGTGCTCTAGCTATTTAGCCTATGGCAGTGCTTCATGACATTGTGTTTATTATGGCCTCTCAAAGTAAAATTATTAGACTTTTTCATAATTTTCCCCTTCATTAAATTTTATTTATTTATTTATTTTTATTTTTTTATTTTTTGAGAGTCTTGCAGGTGAGTTATTTCCAGTCTGGCTAATATTGCAGGTGACAGAACCATTCTGTGTCTTGACTATATCAATTTCAGTATCACTGTGCTGTCCTATCCTAGTTTTCCAAGGAGGTTCTACTGAGGGAAACTGGGTATATAAAATCTTGCTACACTACTTCTTACCACTGCATATAAATCTACAAAGATCTCAAAACAAAGAGTCTAATGTTAGAAAAACTAAAAAAGAAAGAAAATTAAACCCCAACACATGGCCACAAGTTCCATGTTCTCTGAATTATCACCAGGTTAGCCAGAGCTCACAGAAAGCTTACCTCCCAGTCATTGAAGGAAATAGATTAAGACCTATAAATGTAAGATGCTATTTCTGCCCTACAGCAAGATTTC
>NW_011494803.1:587972-594581 GCF_000754665.1 Bison bison bison
CTACACAAAAATGAACCAGGTCTGTATGACTTAGAAGGACTTAGAAGTCTGACAAAATGGGATGAGAAGAGAACACCACACAGCTATTTCTGACAAGTGCAAACCAAGTCCTCAGCCCTCAACAACAGCACTTGCCTTCCTGGCCAGTCAGGCTTTGTTCAGTGAAATGATAAAGATGAAGGTTAACAGTAAGGGAACAGAAAAGTTATTTTCAGTTCCATTCTAGTTTAAAGAATCAGACCAAATAAAAACAGGTATTTGACTTATTCACCAGTCTAGAATCCCAGTATCTATCCAGCTACAAATAATCCATACATGAAACTAAGTTGTAAATTTTGTTTACTGGTATGTGAATACTATGTTCAAATTTCTCAGCTACCTTTTCGAATAAATTAGATCATAACTTTCTGTTTCTCAGGTGTTTCTGAGAAATATTTTATACTTCAGTAGGACAATCATGCATAAAAAATGATAAAAAGTTATTGAGGGAAATTAGGAAATTATCTACATTTTATTGGACATTTTAAAACTACTTACAAATAGGGCATTCCAAATTGACGTCTTTATTTACTCTCTCTTGCTACTCAAAAATACAAAAGGCTTCTTCTGAGCTAAAATGAGCAGGAGCAATCCAGAACTGGGTCTGTTCAGCAGCAGCCAGCACAATTTATCAGCTCAAACATTTGAGGATTCCCTTATTCATCCACCTGAACTCCTTTATCAAGTTGTTCAGGTCAAAAGAGGTCACCAAATTATGACAATCACAACACACAATTGTAGCTTGGCTGACATACTCACAGTCAGTTTATGCTGAAAGCATATAGTATTAACATCATACAAGAACATAGGAGAAACAGGGAGGCCTTCTGCAAAGGGTTAGAATGAGGAAGCTGGAAATCAAGAGGGATCTTGAGTTTTCCAAGTGGCAGAAGGCCTGGTTCCAGCATGGGTAGAGACAGAAGGTTCAGCCTGGTCCTAGATTCAGAGTCCATGAGGCAAGAATCAGGGAAAAGCATAACCAGAAGACCACTAATGTTAAAACAGAGGTTGAGAGAAACCTAGGACCCAGAGATATTAAACACTGGCAGAAAGAGGTGAGAGTCTTGCAGGTGAATTATTTCCAGTCTGGCTAATATTGCAGGTGACAGAACCATTCTGTGTCTTGACTATATCAATGTCAGTATCACTGTGCTGTCCTATCCTAGTTTTCCAAGGAGGTTCTACTGAGGGAAACTGGGTTTATAAAATCTTGCTACACTACTTCTTACCACTGCATATAAATCTACAAAGATCTCAAAACAAAGAGTCTAATGTTAGAAAAACTAAAAAAGAAAGAAAATTAAACCCCAACACATGGCCACAAGTTCCATGTTCTCTGAATTATCACCAGGTTAGCCAGAGCTCGCAGAAAGCTTACCTCTCAGTCATTGAAGGAAATAGATTAAGACCTATAAATGTAAGATGCTATTTCTGCCCTACAGCAAGATTTCCATGCATAGCATGCTGTTTTCAGAAAAAGCCTTGACAACACAATAAATACGGTAAAAATTGACACTGTCACATACACTGGGGACTTTGAAGCCATTTCTCTGGCCACTGGGGACCGCTGGGACTTCCCCAGGTTCAAGGCCATTCCCACGGCTTTCCACATCACTCTCTTCTCCCTCAGTCAAAGCATTGCTACTCTCTGCCACAGAGGAGTATGACTCAGGTGACTTTGGCCATGGAAGCTTGCATGGTTCTGATTCCTCGGATGTCACTTGGCCACTAAATACGGACTCGTCAGCCTCGCTGAGATTTGAAGGTGGAATTGCAGCACAAGTTTGTTCAGCCTCAGCTTTGATTTTCTCTGCTACAGATGTGTTTAGGCAGACGTTTCCCGAGAATCTGATATTATCTGACAAATTATGATCCAGCTGCATCCTGCTAACAGAGGCCTCTCCCTCTGAAGGTGCTTCTGTGTTTGCTAGTTTCACTGCTTCTTCTGGCTTTCCATCATCCTTGAGATCACCTGGATCCGGGTCAGGAGTGGGTCCCTCTGCCCCACCAACTATAGCTGACAGTTTCTCATCCTCCTCATTCTTAGGCCTCTTAGAGTGAGAACTAGTACACTGGAAGCTCCTGGATGCTTTTCTTACTTTCCTCCTCCTCTGCAGCCATGCTTTTACTTCAGGGGTGGATTCTGGAGTAGGCTTTGTGTGATCAATGGTGTATATATCCTTTCCTTGTTTCCAAAGCTGGTATCTGTCTGGTTGAAATTTCCTCACAAAGATATCCATAGAAATTTTCACCATGTCTTTCCTGCAAGTGCACAATTTAGCAACTTTCCCATAGTCAATCCATCTGACAGTAGCAAAATTTGTAGATTCTGCACAGTTGAAACCATGATTAAAACCAGCATGGTAGCCATATGGGAAAGTGATCATAAATTCTCCAGCTTCCTGGGTGATCTTGTCAAAGGGAATGCTGTATTTCTTTAATACTGAGGGAGATATCAGTGTCATCTTGTGGCGAAGAAATGCATCACACCCTTGAGAACTGCTTGGGAAAAAACCTTGAGCTAGTCTTTCCAGTCGTTTTCCATGTTCCGGGGGTATTGCATACCAAGACCCTTCATGAAATTTTAATACTACAGGTGTGGTGTATTTGTACAGGCAAATATGGCCTTGGAGTACAGAATGAAGCAGGGCAAAGGCTAATAGAATTTTGCCAAGAGAACGCACTGGTCATAGAAACATCCTCTTCCAACTACACAAGAGAAGACTCTACACATGGAGACCACCAGATGGTCAACACCATAACCAGATTGCTTATGTTCTTTGCAGCCAAAGATGGAGAAGCTCTATACAGTCAGCAAAAACAGGACGGGGAGCTGACTGTGGCTCAGATCATGAACTCCTTCTTGCCAAATTCAGACTTAAACTGAAGAAAGTAGGGAAAACCACTAGACCATTCAGGTATGATCTAAATCAAATCTCACACGATTATACAGAGGAAGTGAAAAATAGATTCAAGGGATTAGATCTGATAGACAGAGTGCCTGATGAACTATGGGTGGAGGTTTGGGACATTGTACAGAAGACAGGGATTAAGACCATCACCAAGAAAAGAAGTGCAAAAAGGCAAAATAGTTGTCTGAGGAGGCCTTACAAATAGCTGTGAAATGAAGAGAAGTGAAAAGCAAAGGAGAAAAGGTAAGATATTCCCATTTGAATGCAGAGTTCCAAAGAATAGCAAGGAGAGATAAGAAAGCCTTCCTCAGTTATCACTACAAAGAAATAGAGGACAACAACAGAATGGGAAAGACTAGAGATCTCTTCAAGAAAATTAGAGATACTAGGGGAACATTTCATGCAAAGATGGTCTCAATAAAGGATAGAAATGGTATGGACCTAACAAAAGCAGAAGATATTAAGAAGAGGTGGCAAGAATACACAGAAGAACTATACAAAAAAGATCTTCATGACCCAGATTACCACGATGGTGTGATCACTCACCTAGAGCCAAACATCCTGGAATGTGAAGTCAAGCAGGCCTTAGGAAGAATCACGACAAACAAAGCTAGTGGAGGTGATGGAATTCCAGCTGAGCTATTTCAAATCCTGAAACATGCTGTGAAAATGCTGCACTCAACATGCCAGCAAATTGGGAAAACTCAGCAGTGCCTGCAGAACTGGAAAAGGTCAATTTTCATTCAAATCCCAAAGAAAGGCAATGCCAAAGAATGTAAACTATTGCACGATTGCACTCATCTCACACGCTAGCAAAGTAATGCTCAAAATTCTCCAAGCCAGGCTTCACCAGTACATGAACTGTGAACTTCCAGATGTTCAGCTGGATTTAGAAAAGGCAGAGGAACCAGAGATCAAATTGCCAACATCAGCTGGACCATCGAAAAAGCAAGAGAGTTCCAGAAAAACATCTATTTCTGCTTTATTGACTATGCAAAAGCCTTTGACTGTGTGGATTAGAACAAACTGTGGAAAATGTTTCAACAGATTGGAATACCAGGCCACCTGACCTGCCTCCTGTGAAATCTGTATGCAGGTCAAGAAGCAACAGTTAGAACTGGACATGGAACAACAGACTTGTTCCACATAGACAAAGGAGTACGTCAAGGCTGTATATTGTCACCATGCTTATTCAACTTATATGCAGAGTACATCATGAGAAATGCTGGGCTGGATGAAACACAAGCTGGAATCAAGATTCCCAGGAGAAATATCAATAACCTCAGGTATGCAGATGACACCACCCTTAAGGCAGAAAGCGAAGAACTAAAGAGCCTCTTGATGAAAGTGAAAGAGGAGAGTGAAAAAGTTGGCTTGAAACTCAACATTCAGAAAACTAAGATCATGGCAAATAGATGGGGAAACAAGGGAAACAGTGACAGACATTATATTTTTGGGCTCTAAAATGACTGCAGATGGTGACTACAGCCATGAAATTAACAGATGCTTGCTCCTTGGAAGAAAAATTATGACCAACCTAGACAGCTTATTAAAAAGCAGAGACATTACTTTGCCAACAAAGGTCCATCTAGTCAAAACTATGTTTTTTCCAGTAGTCATGTATGGATGTGAGAGTTGGACTATAAAGAAAGCTGAGCACTGAAGAATTGATGGTTTTGAACTGTGGTGTTGGAGAAGACTCTTGAGAGTCCCTTGGACTGCAAGAAGTTCCAATCAGTCCATCCTTAAGGAGACAGTCCTGAATATTCATTGGAAGGACTGATGCTGAAGCTGAAACTTCCAATACTTTGGCCACCTGATGTGAAGAACTGACTCATTGGAAAGGACCCTGATGCTGGGTAAGATTGAAGGTGGGCAGAGAAGGGGATAACAGAGGATGAGACAGTTGTATGGCAACACCAAGTCAATGGACATGCGTTTGAGTGAACTCCGGGAGTTGGTGATGGACAGGCAGGCCTGGTGTGTTGCAGTCCATGGGGTCGAAAAGAGTTGGACACGACTGAGCAACTGAACTGAACTGAACTGAATGGATGGTGTATTTCTGTTTATGTAATGTAGGTACATCTGTGCGTTTTTAGTAAAAACAGTAGGTTTGTTTTGCTCCTCATCTACTCACCAAGGACCAATTTTTGCCCCATTTTGGGTGCTATTGGTCCCATTGGTATTTCATGGTCTACCCAGATTAATACACTTGGAAGCACTTTGAAGAACACCTTTAAATTTTTCTTGGGATAGTTCAATGCAGTCTTATTGGGAAGGCAAGAGGGAAAAGATAGCTGAGCTTCTAGGAGTTCTTCTCATCCTGAGTTTCTATTTGGCATTTATAAGCTTCATAATGCCCTGATTTTGCATGATAGTCACTGTCAGGAATTCTGACAGGGCGTGTGCCATTACATTCACTCCTTCCGGTGCACTGATTCTTCTGTATGTGGACGAGGGAGGCAGGCGGTGAAGAGACAGTGCGGAGACCGGCCTAGAATGTTAGTCATTTGAATGGGACGTGTTAGCATAGTTACCATCACGTCAGTTACTGTCACGCTGCAGCACCTGTGAGAGGGAGCTGAGGCGTGGTAAGGAGGGCCAGGACCACTGAGTGATGATGGTGAAGCTGCTTCGATAACTCATTCGTAAGATTCTGTAGTTGAAAAGACACTGTCATCTTTACTTTCTCAGTAAATAAGCATCTGAGAAACTTCTTAAAAGGAGTAGGAAGGAACAGAGAAACACAGGAGCACCTTTTCTGTGGACTGTGTGCTTTATGAGATAAGCAGGGGCATACATCCTTGCCAACACTTGTTATTTTCATCATTTCTTCTTAAATAATACTCTCTCCCTCACTCCCTCCCTCCTTTCCTTCCTTTTTTATTTTTTTGATAGTAGCCATCCTAGGAGTCATAGCTGTTATCTCATTGTGATTCTGATTTCTGTTTCCTTAATGATTAATGATACTGAGCATCTTTTCATATGCTGTTGACCATTTGTATGTCTTCTTTGGTGAAATGTTTACTCAAGCCCTTGGCATTTTTTTTTTCCTATCCCAACATCTAGTTGCTTTGTGTGTGAGTGTGTGTGTGTGTGTGTTTTCCCCCAGCTTTATTGAGATATAATTAACATATGAAATTATGAGATATTTAAGTATACATCATGGTGATTTGATCCATATATACATTGTGAAGGGGTTTCTTCCATCTAATTAATTAATGCATATATCACCTCACATATCCCCCACTTTTTTGGCAAGAAAAGTTAAATTCTACTCTCTTAGCAAATTTCAGTTATATAATACAGTGTTATCAATTATATCACCATGTTTTACATTAGATTCTCCGACCTTATTTATCTTATAGCTGAAAGTTTATACCTTTTAACAGTCTCTCGAAAGAGAATAAGATAGTGGACTAGAGGAACGTGTGCTCATCTTCTGCGAGAACACCAAAATCACAATCAGCTGCTGAACAACTGTCCGCAGGAGAATGTGGGATCCCACCAAAAAAAGATACCCCACGTCCAAGGGCAAAGGAGAAGCTGCAACAAGACGGTAGGAGGAGTGCAACCGCATTTAAAATCAAGTCTCATCCCGCCAGCGACATGGGCGTGCAAACGAAACCCTGTGGCTCCAGGCCCCGGGAAGGAGCCG
>NW_011494803.1:594681-603923 GCF_000754665.1 Bison bison bison
AACCCCGGGGGCGCCGGGCCCCAGGAAGGAGCCGTGACCACCGGCAGAGACGTGCCAGACCTGCATGTGGGTTTGGCCATCCGCAGGCACAGGGGCTCTGGCAGCAGCCATCCTGGGGGCCCAGCATGGGGCCTGAGTCTTCTTGGAGGAGGTCACCATTAGCCTCACCATAGCGCCTCCAGGCAGGTGACCCACAAACTGGAGAACGATTTTACCAAAAAAGTTCTTGCACTAGTGCAAAAGTTTTAGGGCCCACAACAGATTTCCCAACCTGGGGATCTGCCAAAGGGACTGAGAAAAGGTACTGGAAAAGGTCAGTTTTCATTCCAATACCAAAGAAGGACAGTGCCAAAGAATGTTCACACTACTGCATGATTGCACTCATTTCACATGCTGCCAAGGTCATGCTCAAAATCCTCCAAACTAGGCTTCAACAGTATGTGAACTGAGAACTTTAAGATGTTCAAGTTGGATTTAGAAAAGGCAGAGGATCCAGAGATCAAATTGCCAACATCTGTTGGATCACAGTAAAAGCAAGAGTTCCAGAAAAACATCTACTTGTGCTTTATTGACTACACCAAAGCCTTTGACTCTGTGGAGCACAACAAACTGGAAAATTCTTAAAGAGATGGGAATATCAGTCCACCTGACCTACCTCCTGAGAAACCTGTATGCAGGTCAAGAAGCAGCAGTTAGATACTGACATGGAAAAACAGACTGGTTCCAAATCAGGAAAGGAGTCTGTCAAGGCTGTATATTGTCACCCTGTTTATTTAACTTACATGCAGAGTACGTCATGTGAAATGCTGGGCTAGATGAAGCAAAAGCTAGAATCAAGATTACTGGAAGAAATATCAATAACCTCAGATATGTAGATGACATCACCCTTATGGCAGAAAGTGAAGAACTAAAGAGTCTCTTGATGAAAGTGAGAGAGGAGAGTGAAAAAGCTGGCTTAAAACTCAACATTCAAAAAGCTAAGATCTTGGCATCTGGTCCCATCTGCTGCTAAGTCACTTCAGTCGTGTCCGACTCTGTGCGACCCCATAGATGGAAGCCCACCAGGCTCCTCCATCCCTGGGATTCTCCAGGCAAGAACACTGGAGTGGGTTGCCATTTCCTTCTCCAATGCATGAAAGTGAAAAGTGAAAGTGAAGTTGTTCAGTCGTGTCTGACCCTCAGTGATCCCATGGACTGCAGCCCACCAGGCTCCTCCGTCCATGGGATTTTCCAGGCAAGAGTACTGGAGTGGGGTGCCATTGCCCTCTCCGGTCCCATCACTTTATGCCAAATAGATGGGGAAACAGTGGAAACAGTGACAGACTTTATTTTCTTGGGCTCCAAAATCGCTGTGGATGATGGCTGCAAGCCATGAAATTGAAAGAAACTTGCTCCTTGGAAGAAAAGCTATGCCAAACCTAGACAGCATATAAAAAACAGAGACATTACTTTGCTGACAAATGTCATATAGTCAGAGCTATGGTTTTTCCAGGAGTCATGTACAGATGTGAGAGTTGGACCATAAAGAAGGCTGAGCCCTAAAGAATTGATGCTTTTGAACTGTGGTGTTGGAGAAGACTCTTGAGAGTCCCTTGGACTGCAAGGAGATCAATCCAGTCTATCCTAAAGGAAATCAGTCCTGAATATTCATTGGAAGGACTGATGCTAAAGCTGAAGCTCCAATACTTTGGTCACCTGATGCGAAGAGCTGACTCATTGGAAAAGACCCTGATGCTGGGAAAGACTGAAGGCAGGAGGAGAAGGGGATGACAGAGGATGAGATGGTTGGATGGCATCACCAACTCAATGGATGTGAGTTTGAGCAAACTCTGGGAGATGGTGAAGGACAGGGGAGCCTGAATTGTTGTAATCAATGGGGTCAAGAAGAGTTGGAAGTGAGGGACTGAGCAACAACAACCAAACTCTCACCTATTTTCCTCATCCCCTAACTCCTTGTTGTTGAGTTGTAGAAGTTTATTGCATATTTTGGATATTAACACTTTATCAGATAAATGATTTGCAAATATTTTTGCCCATAGTTTGGTTTGACTTTTCACTCTGTTGATTGTTATCCTTAATATACTGCTATTTCACTTTAAAAATCCCATCTTCTCTAACTGTTAAGTGAAGTTTTGGTGTGTACATTGGCTATTTATATTTATTTTTCTGTGAACCGCCTATATATGTCCTTTGCCTATTTTTCTGTTAATAATTTGTGTTTTCTTGTTGAGTTGAACTGGCCTTTTCTTCTGGTTATAAGTTAAATAGTTTTCACTTGCTATATGTCTTTGATATTTGTTAATTGAATTTATTCTATTTAAAAATTTTTTATACTCAAATTTAGTAATCTTTTATTCCATGACTTAGAAAAGCTAGAAGTCTTGCTTAGCTAAGATTGTATATATGCACACACACACACACACACATATACATAAACACACAATCTACATTCATTATTTTCTAACTCTTTTGTAGTTTCAGTTTAAATTTTGGGGCATTGGCATCAGTTTATTTTTCCAGTTTGCTATCCAACTGGCTTTTATACGCTTTATTTAAGAGTTTGTTTACTCCTACAAATTTGAAATGCCACCTCTGTGATATATTCAATGATCATTATTTTCTAGATTTTCTTAGCCATAACATTAACACAATTTAAATTATAACATTTTCTGGATTCTTTACCTGTGTAGTATTCATTGGCTAAAATACAGAGTGTCTGTGAAAGGATACACAACAAACTAGCGATTGTAGTGACTCCTGCAAGGGGAGCAGGAAATCGGGTAGCTGGAGGAAATGGAGAAGAGAAGAGATGACTTCCCACTGCATATTCCTATGTGTCTCTTGAGTCTTGTACTGTTTGCAAGTATAAACCTGTTCAGAAATCATTGCATTTAAATGATGCACAAGCATCAGACACCGCCTCGCGTGTCCCCTTGTCGCCCCTGCCTGCTCCCCAGAGTGTCCTCTTACCCTTTAATCCCCACCATTGACCAGAATCCTTGGCCTCTCCTAGTCCCTGGGCCCTGAGGAAATATTCAGTCCCCTACAAGGAAAACTGCAGGACTGCTGAAGACCTCTTCTGACTCTTGATATGAAGAAAATGTGGAGTTTGCCTGGGGAGGCAGAGCGGAGAGCAGTGGAAGTCACGGGCAGGACACTCGATGGAAGAAAACCTCCTGGGATGCAAGTTCTCTGGCAGGAGATCCAGGGAGAGCTTTTGAGACTCATATGATCACTATCTTTATCATCACCAGTGATAAACTCTAAACAGTATTTCATAAGTATGTTCTGTGGAATATCAATCTGTCAGGATACTCGGTTTTCCTCTTTGTGGTCAATGAAGTTTGCAAAACCAGTAGTGTCTCCCCTTTGAAGAATTATGATACACTTTAACATTTAAATGTCTGAGAAATTTTGCAATTAGGAAAACCTCTTTCATTTTTGTTTAAACTAGAATCTCTAAACTTATCTGACCACAGAATCAATCTTACCCACCTAGCTCTCCAGTCTGGTCAAGACCTACAGTAGCAGTGTAAATTGTAACAACCAGAACAGACAAATGTTGAAATGCTGGAAAAGAAATGCCAATCTGAATTTATGCAAGGCTAAATTTCTAGAAGACTATTTTGGCATTTTGACTACAGTGAATAAGGGCTGGATAATAAATAATTCAGCAAATAAAAATGTTGTAGTGGGTGCTTTTGAAACTTGAAAATAATCATCTTCTGCAGGATGCACGCCACCAATAATCATGTTTTTTTAACTTTTCACATGTTTACCAAATCCTGAGATAGCCAAAGTGGTCATTAGAGTGGTCATCAGTTCAGACCTAGTTAGCACAAATCTAACTAGGCAAGTCTAAACCAATAACATCGGCCTGAATTTGCCAGTCCTGGAATAAGGATAACAAACTCCATTTTCTGATTTGTTTTTTTCTAGAATGTCTAAAGCATTGGTTAAAAATGGTAGATCTAAAGGGTAGGCTGGGAGAGTGTGGAAAGCAGGGAAGAGAAAGGAAGGAATGGGGACATGGTCAGAAAACAGGGAGAGAGGTGTCGCTGACTGTGCCTCAAGCGTCGCTCAGCGCACTCCCGTGCAGGTTTGTCTGTCCAGGGAGCGCGAGGCTGGGCTGTTCTCAGTGCTCAGAACTGACACTCGGAACAGGCAGAAGTAGTGTGTTTATTAGTCTCAACGGGGCTTTTTGTGTCTGTTCTCGTGATGGAGGTGGCGAGAATGTTGATGTTCTCATCTTGTATCCTGTAAAGGAGTGCTCTCATATCTGGTTCTGGACTCAGCAATGTACTCGAATCACTCACAGACACAAAACAAACCAGTGCTCAGACCCCGTCCCTGGTCAGTGAAGTTGGACTCTAGCTGTGGGCTGCAGATGTTTGTATTCTTTAAACGTGCCCCAGATGACTTTAATATGCTCTCTCAAGGTTGAGCTGCAGCTGCAATGATCCCGTTGAGAATCTAGCAGCTCGCTGACAAGGGCACAAAGGACATAAGCAAATTCAGTGCGTTTCAGATCAGTACCCTGAGGCTGCTCCTGGCTATTTGTGATTAAACCTGTAGTTCTGTAAGATTTTTAATTTCCAGGTCAGATGATTTTAATATAAAACTATTTGGTGAGTAGTCAGCAGTGATTCCAATTTTTTTTAAATAAGTGACTTTTTGGACTTCCCTGGTGGCTCAGATGGCAAAGCGTCTGCCTACAACGTGGGAGACCCAGGTTCAATCCCTGGGTTTGGAAGATCTCCTGGAGAAGGAAATAGCAATCCACTCCAGTACTTTTTCCTGGAAAATCCCATGGACGAGGGAACCTGGTAGGCTACAGTGCACGGGGTCGCAAAGAGTCAGTCATGACTGAGCGACTTCACTTTCTTTCTTTCCTTCTTTTTGAAAAATTGCTGGTTCATTATTTCTTTAGTTCTTTATTATTTCTGGCTGTGCTGGATCTTCATTGCTTCCTGGGTGCTCCTCTCATTGCAGGGAGCAGGGGCCGCTCTCCCTCTTGGTGCTCTGCTCACTCACTGCAGGGGCCTCTCTTGCTTTGTGAGCAAAGGTCTGTCTAGTCAAAGCTGTGGCTTTTCCAGTAGTCATGTATGGATGTGAGAGTTGGACTATAAAGAAAGCTGAGCACCAAAGAATTGATGCTTTTGAACTGTGGTGTTAGGGAAGACTCTTGAGAGTCCCTTGGACTACAAGGAGGTCCAACCAGTCCATCCTAAAGGAGATCAGTCCTGGGTGTTCATTGGAAGGACTGATGCTGAAGCTGAAACTCCAATACTTTGGCCACCTGATGTGAAGAGCTGACTCATTGGAAAAGACCCTGATGTTGGGAAAGATTGAAGGTGGAGGAGAAGGGGACAACAAAGGATGAGATGGTTGGATGGCATCACTGACTTGATGGATATAAGTTTGAGCAAGTTCCAGGAGTTGGTGATGGACAGGGAAGGATGGCATACTGTAGTCCATGGGGTCGCAAAGAACTGGACATGACTGAGCGACTGAAGAGCAATTTCCTTCTGGGTTTCCCTGGTGGCTCAGTGGTAAAGAATCCTCCTGCTAATGCAGGAGGTGCAGGTTTGACTCCTGGATCGGGACGATCTCCTGGAGAGAAGGGCACGGCAACCCACTCTTACTCTTGCCTAGGAAACCCCACGGACAGAGCAACCTAGTGGGCTACAGTCCATGGGGCTGCAGCAGAATCAGACATGACTTAGTGAGTAAACAATAATAACAAAATTCACTTCTAAATTCTTTTGTTGGTGGTGACATGTTTGTTCTGAACTAGAGTCATTTCTTTGTGAGTAAGTTATCTTCTTACTTGATAGCCTTTGTGGTTTTCTAATATGCAGTCATTGTGAATATTCATATTCTTGTGCAACATTCGCAGAACTGTATTTTTGAAAATTGTTGCTTTGTTTTTTTCCTTCTAGTCTATTCTTTTGGAGAGCTCATTAAAATATGTTCAAGTATTTTCCACTCAACTATTTTAAGTGCTTTCCATAACTTTTAATCTCTCTCTGTGGTATTTCCTTGGTGAATTCATTATTACTATATTTTGATGTTTCCTTATTTGATTTCTATTTAGAATCTGGCTCATGTTCTATTTTCAATTGATAGCTATATTTATATCAATTTGCAGATTTCATAGTAGATCAGAATCTGCCTTCAATGCGGGAGACCTGGGTTGGATCCCTGGGTTGGGAAGATCCCCTGGAGAAGAGAAAGACTCCCCACTACAATATTCTAACCTAGAGAATTTCATGGACTGTATGGTCCATGGGGTTGCAAAGAGTCAACACAACTGAGCAACATTCACTTTAATTTTCATTTCTTATATTCTCCTTCATTTCTATTTATTTTTTTTCCCCAAGGACAAAAAACACTTATTTTAAAGTAATTTTCAGATTGTCCTGTTTTCTTTTATTGGGTTACAATAATCTACTAATTTGTCTCCTTGTCTGCCTTTATGAATCATCTTCATGTACAGTGGAAAAGTAATGTGCAGGCTCACCTTGATTATGTTTTTCTTTTCTTTTTCCTTCATATTGAATATTGAAACTTTCATTTCCAAATGAGGTCATATTCAAGGCTTGTTTTATTGGCTTTGTGCCTAGAAGAAGGTGTCTGCTTTCTCCTATTTCCCTCATTAAAAAGCTATATATATATATAATATGCAATAGCCCATTATATTGTGGCATAGCCTGGTGGCAATAGCTTTTCTTATGTTTTATGTTTTTTCTGAAACGTCTGTCTTTGCACACAGGAGAACCCTACCCTGTCTCCAGTTACCAAGTGTTGAGCCTAAGAGTGGCTCCTGAACCTCCGTGGGGCGCTCTGAGTCTCCCTTTCCCACTGGAGATCCATTTCAGCCGTCGCCCCCTGCTTTCAGGCCGAGGCCGGCAGACTTCCGTCACACGTGCTGCTTTGCATTCTCTTCCTTTTCTGGACTCCAGTGACATTTTACCTTTCTTTAGAAAAATTATTAAGGCTGTGCCTTTTTCTATTATATTTTAAAATATTTCATGGATTATTGTTTGGAGCACGAAGATTGTGTGTGTGTGTGTGTGTGTGTGTGAGAAAAGTGCCCCACAGATATCTTACCTGGGCGTTGCTTCCTAATAATTTCATAGATTTTCTTATATATACAGGTAGTAACCCTTTTGCTACCAATGTATTATATTTTACTCAGTTGTCATGTTCTTTTGCATATTGTATTTTTAATTAGTTTTTATTGAAGTATAGTTGATTCACAATGTTGTGTTCATTGCTGCCGTTCAGCAAGGTGATTCAGTTATACATGTATATTCTTTTGTCTAGTATGTTCTTTTCCACTATGGTTCATCATGCTGCTGCTGCTGCTGCTGTCGCTTCAGTCGTGTCCGACTCTGCTCGACCCCATACACGGCAGCCCACCAGGCTCCTCTGTCCCTGGGATTCTTCAGGCAAGAACACTGGAGTGGGTTGCCATTTCCTTCTCCAGTGCATGAAAGTGAAAAGTGAAAGGGAAGCCGCTCAGTCGTGCCCGACTCTTAGCGACCCCATGGACTGCAGCCCACCAGGCTCCTCCATCCATGGGATTCTCCAGGCAAGAGTACTAGAGTGGGGTGCCATCGCCTTCTCTGATGGTTTATCATAGGATACTGAATATAGTTCCCTTTGCTATGCAGTAGTATCCTGTTGTTTATTTGTTTTGTATGTAAAAGGTTGTTTCTGCTAACTCTAACCTCCCACTCCATCCCTCCCTGACCTTCTCACCCACGGCAAACACCAGTCTGCTTTCTGTGTCTATGCTTCTGATTCTGTTTCTTAGATAGGTTCATTTGTGTCTTATTTTTGATCCCACCTATAAGTGATACCATGCAGTATTTGTCTTTCTCTTTCTTACTTCCTTTAGTATGATAATCTCTGGTTGCGTTGTATGTTGTATTTTTGATTACAAATGTTTTACACTTTACAGTTCCTCTCTCTTTGGTATCAAGCTTAGGAAATACCAGTCTATATTGTGTTCTAGTGCTTTTACAGTCCTTAATTTTCTAAAATGTTAGGCACTCAATTTTCCTAAAATATATTTTTATTTGAGATAGAAATAGTAGTATTTTTCCCTAAATAGTTAATATACTATTTACTATACATTTCACATATGTTGACCACATCATATCAACTGACTTGAAATATCTGATAATATTATACATTCTGGTTTACAGCAGTTGATTCTTTATGTTATTTTCTGTTTAACTATGCTGGTTCCAGCCTTGTTCATTGCTTTGTATGAATTTTTATATAAAACTTCTGCCTTATAAGTTGCAGATGATGGAAGAGACCAAATTGTGGACTCTGGCGGCAATTCCTAAGGTGTCACCTTCTGAGACCTGTTTAATAGCCAGCTGTGTCCACCTTGCAAAGAAATAGAGGAAAACAACAGAATGGGAAAGACTAGAGCTCTCTTCAAGAAAATTAGAGATACCAAGGGAACATTTCATGCAAAGATGGGCTCGATAAAGGACAGAAAAGGCATGGACCTAACAGAAGCAGAAGATAATAAGAAGAGGTGGAAAGAATACACAGAAGAACTGTACAAAAAAAGACTTTCATGATGCAGATAATCACGATGTTGTGATCACTCATCTAGAGCCAGACATCCTGGAATGTGAAGTCAAGTGGGCCTTAGAAAGAATAACTACAAACAAAGCTAGTGGAGGTGATGGAATTCCAGTTGAGCTATTCCAAATCCTGAAATGTGTGAAAGTGCTGCACTCAATATGCCAGCAAATTTGGAAAACTCAGCAGTGGCCACTGGACTGGAAAAGGTCAGTTTTCACTCCAATCTCAAAGAAAGGCAATGCCAAAGATTGCTTAAACTACTGCACAATTGCACTCATCTCTCATGCTAGTAAAGTAATGCTCAAAATTCTCCAAGCCAGGCTTCAGCAATATGTGAACTGTGAACTTCCAGATGTTCAAGCTGGTTTTAGAAAAGGCAGAGGAACCGAGACTAAATTCCCAACATCTGCTGGATCATGGAAAAAGCAAGAGAGTTCCAGAAAAACATCTGTTTCTGCTTTATTGATGATGCCAAAGCCTTTGACTGTGTGGATCACAATAAACTGTGGAAAATTCTTAAAGAGATGGGAATACCAGACCACCTGACCTGCCTCTTGAGAAACCTATATTCAGGTCAGGAAGCAACAGTTAGAACTGGAGATGGAACAACAGACTGGTTCCAAATAGGA
>NW_011494803.1:604049-617486 GCF_000754665.1 Bison bison bison
AGCCTCTTGATGAAGGTGAAAGAGGAGAGTGAAAAAGTTGGCTTAAAGCTCAACATTCAGAAAACTAAGATCATGGCATCTGGTCCCATCACTTCATGGGAAATAAATGGGGAAACAGTGGAAACAGTATCAGACTTTATTTTTTTGGACTCCAAAATCACTGCAGATGGTGATTTTTTGCAGCCATGAAATTAAAAGGCCCTTACTCCTTGGAAGGAAAGTTATGACCAACCTAGATAGCATATTCAAAAGCAGAGACATTACTTTGCCAACAAAAGTCCGTCTAGTCAAGGCTATGGTTTTTCCTGTGGTCATGTATGGATGTGAGAGTTGGACTGTGAAGAAAGCTGAGCACTGAAGAATTGATGCTTTTGAACTGTGGTGTTGGAGAAGACTCTTGAGAGTCCCTTGGACTGCAAGGAGATCCAACCAGTCCACCCTAAAGGAGATCAGTCCTGGGTGTTCATTGGTAGGACTGATGCTGAATACTTTGGCCACCTGATGTGAAGAGTTGACTCATTGGAAAAGACCCTGATGCTGGGAGGGATTGGGGGCAGGAGGAGAAGGGGACGACAGAGGATATGATGGCTGGATGGCATCACTTACTCGATGGACATGAGTTTGGGTAAACTCCAGGAGTTGGTGAGGGACATGAAGGCCTGGCATGCTGTGATTCATGGAGTCGCAAAGAGTCGGACACGACTGAACTGAACTGAACTGTGTCCACCTTTTATTAAACATACTTCCACAAATTTTCACTTTACACTGCTGAAATAAATGGTGAGAACTAGCTTATGCAAAGCAGTCAGTCATAGCAGAAATCCTGGTGGACAGATATACCCCAGCTGATTACTACTGAGGTGACCTCCATTCATAGCTTCCCTCCTCTGTAAAGTAGGGATTATGTTCTTTCTGGACAAGGATTTTGTGGCAGTTCTACACATTGGGTGGTGGCATCGACTACATTTCTCACTCTTTGACATAAATATTTAATAGATGGTAACTATTACATGCAGAAAATTTTCTACTGAAAACCAATGATAAAATGGAGCATTCAGGACCACAGTTGAATGTTCCTCTGGGTTGATTGCCCATACTAACTATACCATCAACAACAATAAAAATCAGTTATTAAGATTGGAAGAGATTTTCAGAGGATATGGCTCATGGAAAATTATTTCCAGCCATTGTTAAGTGTCATCTCCGTAACTGTTTTCTAAATGAGTTCCATATGTGGGCATGTGGTTATTAAGACATATGTAATTTTGATTGTTACCTAATAAAAGACTAATGATCCAATGGGAAAATTTCTACCCTAAATCTGAGTTTTTTCTGAAACTTAATTTCTGAAACATAAAGTGAAAGAAAAATTAATTTTAAACCAATAATTTTATGAAAGATATTCACATCAATCTAATATAAATTTTAACAGACATTTCATAAATTTATTCTTCCATAACTTGAGCTTCATTTTTTAGAAAGCAGGACTTTACCCTTTTTGAATGGATTGGAAAAGTAGATTTATCTGGGGAAATACAAAAGAGAGAAGCATTGGGCTCTAGGATACTACAAGAGACTTTTATTGTTTATTTACAGTACTGCTTCAAGAGTGTTAAAAATTAATCTCAAAGGTGCATGTGCACTGCGTCGCTTCAGTTGTGTCTGACTCTTTGTGACCCCATGGACTGTATCCCGGCAGGCTTCTCTGTCCATGAGGATTCTCCAGGCAAGAATACTGGAGTGGGTTGCCATGCCCTCCTCCAGGGGATCTTCCCGACTCAGGGATCGAACCTGCGTCTCTTACGTCTCCTGCATTGGCAGGTGGGTTCCTTACCACTAGTGCCACCTGGGAAGCCCAATCTCAAAGGTAATATATATTAATCATAAGAAACTGTAAAGGTAGATTAAGAGCATAAAGAAGAAAAATCACTCATAAATCCACATGACATAATACTTCCAGCCATTTTTCTGAGGGTAAGAATGAATAAATATGGAGTCATAGTAGCCAAACTATTTGATAATAACATGCCAGTAATACTATTCAATCTTATTTTATATTTTTCTACGGCATGATTTTACTGGCTGTATAATAACCCTATAGGTTTTTAATATCTAATATTTTTAGATATTCCCCTGTTGTATAACATTTAAGTTGCTTCCAGTATTTTACTGTGATGCGTGATACTGTATTAGAGTCACTTATGTGGCACTTACATTCTAAAGTCAGCTTGTAAGAGAATCTAGTAGACAAAATTATATCTGCAGTTCTCTTAAGCAGTTGCCATGTATAATGTCACCTCAAGAGACACTCAAGTTCTATCTCTTCATCAGTCTATCTTGGGTATATTTTCTCTATAGAGTTTCAATATTTTTGATTGTAGGCAATAAAAACTGCTCCAGCATTTTTAAGCAACAGGGCTATTCCTCAGAATATTATGGGGATTATCCTTTATTATACTTTATTGGGAATCAGTGGATAACTTGATTTGGAAAATGGGCAAAAACCAAGAGGTCTTTGGAGACTAAGCTGGAAGAACAGCGTGGTCCGTGCTTTGGTGCTCTGTTCCAGTGAATTAGGCTTTCGAACAGTCATCCGTCCCCGCCTCCTTTTTATGGTGAGAGGTTCCTGTGACCAAGCTCAACTCATGTGCACGCTGCTTAGTTTCACTAAGAGACAAAGGAAGGATCTGACTCTTTGGCTTCTGTGGCAGGACATGCCATGGGAAACAAGAGCTAGGAATTGCCCTCCCATGAGAGCCTTAATCATGAGGAAATTCCACTCAAAGGCAAATCAGAATACTAGTAAAGGATAGGAGAGCATTTGGATATTAAGAAGTTAAAAAACAACAAATATTGCCAGTTTAGCCTCAAAAAATGTTGTTGTTGTTGTTTTCCAGTTAGATACCAAATAGAGAAGTTGGGTAAGGTTCAGGGGTCATGGTGTGTGCTAGAATAATGCTCAGCAAAGTGGGAGCTCCATGTTGGAACCTATTGAAGGAAATAGGTTCATAGCTCTCACATTGGGCTCACTCTCCAGCTTATGCTACAGTATGGCTGACAGAACCCTCACCTGTGTTATTTAAATTATTATTATAATGATTACTTTGGCAGAGGATTTAATGGCTGAATTGTGTAAATTAACCATGTATCGCTGGACCTTGAATGTATAAACAGCAACTAAAACCCTTTCTGAGATAAGCAGTTTCAGAATGTATGTTTCTGGGAGAATATCCAGTTCCCTAAGCTCCTAACTGCATAGAAAGGATTTCTTCACTGAAACCCTGGATAGTGTTTAGGGAATCTTTGATCTCAAAGAAATTGATATGTATGCATTTGTATGCATTCCTTTGTTTGTGTGTATTCCTTTAGTATGCATTTTTCTTGGGAGACAGTCAAATACTGTCATCCAATGTCTGTTGGGTACCAAGACCGAAACAAAGAATCATCTTCGCATCTCTCTCCTAACATCCACAATAAGAATTAAATCTTTCAAATAGAAGTATTCCCATGGAAGATAAGAGGCTTACAACATTTCTGTTAAGGTGGAGAATCCTAGAGAAAGAGTAGTCTGTAGGAAAATCCTGGCCACACTGTCCTTTGGCAGCCTCTGTGCTGCTAGCCAGTCCTGGAAAGCTGCATATCATCTTGGTGGTCAGCAGAAAGCAATGGAATGGGCACCTGTGGACATACGGGCATTGCTGCAAGACTGAAAGAGTTCATTCTGCTTCAAGGAATGGTGGCTCCTTTTCCCGTGACTCGCATATCGTACAGAAGCCCTTGGCTCCCTGGACTACATTTGTTGTTGAGTCACTAAGTCATGTCTGACACTTTGCAACCCCAGGGACTGCAGCACACCAGGCTTCTCTGGCCTTCACCAACTCCTGGAGTTTACTCAAACTCATGTCCATCAAGTCAGTGATGCCATCCAGCCATCTCATCCTCTGTCACCCGCTTCTCCTCCCACCCTCAATCTTTCCCAGCATCAGGGTCTTTTCAAATGAGTCAGTTCTTCCCATCAGGTGGCCAAAGCATTGGAGCTTCCCCTTTAGCATCAGTCCTTCACAATGAACATTCAGGACCGATTTCCTTCAGGACCGACTAGTTGGATCTCCTTGCAGTCCAAGGGACTCTCAAGAGTCTTCTCCAACACCACAGTTCAAAAACATCCATTCTTCGGCGCTCAGCTTTCTTTATGGTCCAGCTCTCACATCCATACATGACCACTAGAAAAACCATAGCTTTGACTAGATGGACCTTTGTTGGTAAAGTGATGTCTCTGCTTTTTAATATACTGTCTAGGTTTATCATAGCTTTTCTTCCAAGGAGCAAGCATCTTTTAGTTTCATGGGCTTCCTATTTGTTATTATTAACATAAAATCTTATCTGCTTATTTTGATAGAAATTCTTAGTAGTGAAGAAATATATGGGGCATTTGACATTCTCTTATTTTTTTTCCTTTGTTCTTTGTGCAGAAATCTACTCCATGATATCTTTTCCAATCTGAGCCCTCCCAGTGACAGTTCCTCTCTTCATGATTTAGGGTTTTTGTTTTAAACACTCATTCTAACAGGCCACTTAAAATTTTATGCTTTCAGTAGGCATGTGCTGTGCTTAGCCACTCAGTTGTGTCTGACTCTTTGCAACCCCATGGACTGTAACCCACCAGGTTCCTCTGTCCATGGAATTCTCCAAGCAAGAATACTGGAGTGGGTTGCCTTGCCGTCCTCTAGGGGACCTTCCCAACCCAGGGATTGAACCCAGGCCTCCCACATCGCAGGTGGATTCTTTACCATCTGAGCCACCAGGGAAGCCCAAGAATACTGAAGTGGGTAGCCTGTCTCTTCTCCACGGGATCTTCCTGACCCAGGATTCAAACTGGGGTCTCCTGCATCGTAGGTGGATTCTTTACCAGCTAAGCTACTAGGGAAGTCCTCAATAGGTATAGTTTTCCCATAATTTTCTTATTGAAATAGCAGTCAGCCTCAATAAGGTGTGCAAAGAGTTATCATATTCTAGCATTTTACAGTTTTCCATAGCTTCATCATCTTTACTTCTTTATGAGATGAGGAAATGAGATCAGATCTTTATGAGATCAGGAAAATTGGCCCTGAATTTCATTATGAACTTTACTCTCCACTTCAGTGTTTCATTTTCTTTTTAAATATGCTTTTATTTTCTCCTCCAGACTTAGAGGAAGGGTTCACTTCCTGAAATAAACTACTCTGTGTCCTGGATTTTTTTGTGACTTCCATGAAAATATTAGACTCAGACTCTATCCTTCCACCTTGCAGGTCCTTCTCCTGTGCCTTCAAAATGTTGTGGGCCCTGCCTGCTCTTTACAAAACATTTTCTCTCACTTTTATTTCATCACCAAACTTTTGAGTTAAAAGCTCACATCTTCATGTTTTCACCACTCATTCTCTTTTTAAATTGCTGTAATCCCTTCTGTCTCAAAATTGTTTCCTTGACAGTCGGCAGTGAACCAGTAACTCAATTTCACAGACTGTTCTTGGCTTGAACCTCTTGGAGACTTAAACTGGAGATCCTGCTTTCCTTGAATGTGTGGATCTGTAGCATTCATTAATCTAATGCAAATATTTTAGGTGTTTTACATATAACTCATCTTGTCATCACCATACTCAGTGAAGTGGTATCATGATTGCCCTGAGGACTGGAGAAGGTAAGGATTTGTCTTAAAAGTCCTGTTCAAATGTCCTTGTTCTTTGCTTTCTCTTTTCTATTTTTCTGGCTTCTGTTTTGTTGGCTTCTTTTCCATCACCTTCCAGTGAGCATTCTGTTCCTCTTAACAGCTGTTTGTCCTCATTTTCTCTCTCTGCTCACTTTCCTTCAGTAAAATGGTCCTGTTTTATTAATAAAGCTATAATCTTTTTGAAGATCAATTCTTGCTACTCTTGCAACAGACTTTATTCATTCTGGATTCAGAGTTCTACTTTATTTGATTGCCCACATCTAACTGGTTGTTTCTCTTTCCTTCTATGTTGTTCGTATATCCATCTTTTAAAATCCAGCCTTTTCTGATCTCCGCTTTCTTTTCTGGATCCCTATAACTTTCATTGTCCACAACAGTCAGTTTGGTAATAAATGACCTGTTGCATTCTGTTTGTTTCTTATATGCATGTCTTGCCTTTTTAGCTGTATAGGAAATGCGGCTCTGCCTTTTAATTACTTTATATTGTCTTTCTGTTGTTAGTATTTGGCATGTAACATAGAGGTGACTACATGACAGATATTTTATCAGCTAAGGCTCCAAACAAGAGAAAAAAACTGTGACTAATAATGTGCATGCCACCTTGCTTCAGTCATATCTGACTCTTTGCAACCCCATGGATGGCAGCCCACCAGGCTCCTCTGTCCAGGGGATTCTCCAGATAAGAATACTGGAGTGGGTTGCTATGTCCTTCTCCAGGGGATCTTCCAGACAAAAGGATCGAACCCTCATCTCTTTGTCTCCTGAATTGACAGGTGGATTCTTTACCACTAGTGCCGTCTGGGGAAACTGACTAAAAGCAAACTTGTAGCAAGGATTTGGGGAGCTCTTGGAGCAGACAGGAGCTAGAGTGTCCTCCAGCTGGTGATCAGAATGTTGAGGCTGCTCTGGGTGGGGCTCTTGACCGTCTGCTGAAGATGCAATGAGGGGAAAGAGTATCTGAAAGCCTAGCTGAATTCTCATGCTCCTCCACTTTAATTAAAGTGTAGCCAGCCTAATCAGTTCAGTCTAGACAGTTCAGTTGCTCAGTTGTGTCCTATTCTTTGCGACCCCATGGACTGCAGTACGCCAGGCCTCCCTGTCCACCAACTCCCAGAGCTTGCTCAAATTCATGTCCATTGAGTCGGTGATGCCATCCAACCATCTCATCCTCTGTCATCCCCTTCTCCTCCTGCCTTCACTCTTTCCCAGCATCAGGGTCTTTTCCAATGAGTCAGTTCTTTGCATCAGATGGCCAAAGTATTGGAGTTTCAGCTGTAGCATCAGTCCTTCCAATGAATATTCAGGGCTGATTTCCTTTAGGATTGACTGGTTTGATAAAGGGTAATTCCTAACTATCCAAATCACATTGCTACTGGGAAAGGAAGACTTATATTGGGAAACAACCTCCCCTCAAGTTTATAGTAGATACTGAATAAACATTTATTGAATGAATGTATTAATAACCCTGTGGCATTAACACCATATTAGGTTTAGTTTTGCAAAACTGGCATGGCTTATTTGCATTTATTCTTTCTGATTGGAGCCAAGTCGACATGTGTGGGGTGTATAGGGGCTGAAGAAATTCAGGGGCAGACAGCCATGGAGGTCAAGCATATTGTGAGGATAAATGGAGAAACTGCAGAGGAAGCAGGCCCCTCATTTAGACATTTAGATTCTAGGCTGTTTCCTGAGAGATAAGACAATATTTGGTCATAAGTCATTTGAATTATACTTTAATCTGCATCTGCAGTTTAGGAAGAAGAAGCTGATTAATATAGAAATTGGTTTCAAGGTCTGAATAGTAAATTGAAAGGATTTCTAACTGTTCTTGCAAGCAGTTCTCTTAACTGTTAACCAGACCACTTCACCCCTTTGCTTTTCTGATTCCCTGTAAGTGAAAGAAGGGATTTAAACAAATCAAAATTAAAGCCCCATCAGTTAAAAAGCCTATCCTTTGTCATTCATATTTCGATGTAGTTTTAAGGTAATTCATGATTAATTACAGGAACATGATGAAATGAATATCTTTACTGCTTGCTTATCTGGCAACACCAAATGACTCTTCAGATACATTCCTCATAGACTTATTCCTCACTGACATCAGTCCTGAGATGTTCGTGTGAATTCTTGCCCTTGTCTGCATTTAACCAGACTCTTTCCCAGCCCCCAGTCACGCTAGTCTTTGGACAGTACTTTCCAAAAAGCAAAAGTCCTTTCCTTTTGCTTGTCTACTGGGATCTTCAGCAGTGACAAAACCGAGAGTTCTCTCTGATTTGTTACAAAGCCTTCATGGCCTCGTCTGAGGTAGATTTCTGCCCTTTTTCTGACTGTACTTCTATTCACATTCTATTTTTGAGCTTATTGGGCCCAAATCTTTAGACCTGGTTGCTGGACTTGCTCTTCTTTCTTTAAAGAGATATAGCTGACCTTTACATGATTTTATAAATATACATTATGCTGGAATTAGTGTCTACCTGTATGTCCTCTATATTGGACTTATGTTTATGGAATAACTTAGGGATGTTTGGTCCTGACTAAACATTCACATCAAGGCTTTTTAAACTTCAAAAACTCCCATAGTTTACAGGTTCACCCAGATTAGGTGATGATACATAATCAAATCAGGTGCTTTTATATAGATGATATTCTTGTCCCGGGGGTAAAGCCATGCAGTGTAGGTAAAATTTCATTAAGGTACATAATGCTACAAAGAGCAAACTATTAAAATGAAGAAACTTCAGTGTCCTTGAAGTGACTTATGAAGCTTTATGGATATTGTACAGTCTCCCTCCCCCATTTCTAAACTCCTGCTATTACATATAATTATGCAGGTTTGGGGCTGTACTTCCCTAGGGAGTACCATTCATGTTTTAATCTCAGTAATGGGTGCCACCTGGATCTATACAATGCACAGCTGGAGACTCATGCGGTGTTCCAGCTCCCCACGCCTACATAAACACAAGAGGCTGCAGCCATTCAGAAAACCTTGAATGTGCCAAGTGATCTTTCCGTGTCTTTCCTCTTTGGTTACCTTTGCTTTGTCTGTCCATACTTCATCTTTCTGGCACACTGCTATTCTTTCTTTAAGATACATTTGAAGTCTATGATTCATCAAACTAAGGATGACAATTGTAATATAAATATTATGCATTAATGGATACTTGTCACTCTAAAATTCTGTTATCATTATTATACTTACCATGCTCTCTTGCACATTGGAGTTTGAGGTTCTTGAATATTGAGGATCATACCTTACATATCTTTGTAAGCTTACCAGTCATCATGATGGCTACATAAGTAGTCATACCACAAAATTTTCTGAATAACTGGTTCAGCAAAAGTAAGATGGATGCATTTTCAGATCTATTTCTGTAGCAACCACTGTAGTACAAGTCCTAGCTTAGAGAGGGCAGTGGGGCAAATGATGCAGCTGTTTAACTGTCTGCTTGGCTTTTGTCCTGTGTAGTGATTTGTTTTGTTTTATAGTATTCTTTTTATCTAGAAGAATAAAGGTGTGTGTCCTGCATTAACAGGCATATTCTTTACCACTGAGCCAACAGGGAAGCTCTTAAATTATATATAGTAGGATTAAAAAATATTAGTAAAGATAAAATCAAGATAGGAAATGTACCGGCGATACAGTTAATTAAGCAATCCATATCACAGAGATGCTCTATATTTGATAGGAAGTGAGATACAAAAATGGTTCTGAGCTTCCCTCTAAAAACACAAAATAAAACAAAGAGAAACCAGCCTGGTAGCAAATCTTACAGTGTCCGTGGGTTCCACAAGTCCTGACGAGACCACTTTCACTTGCCTTTTGGGTAGTGTCACACTTGAAGATATTTCTACCCTGAGTCTTAGCCAGTAAGACAACAAGTGATGGGCAGATTCTCAGCTGAACACTATGGTAACAGAGTTGATTCTGTTGCTTTTCACTGTTCCTCCAAATAGCTAGATAGCATGATGTGAACTTAAAATACAGAAAGAATTATTTTTAAGTAGCTAAAGCAGTGTGTTATAGGTATAGCTCTATGATGCTATTGCTGGATGCAAAATAAAATCTAGTATACCTGGAAAAGTGTATAAATTATGCATCATTTTAGCAATCACTCAATGATATTATAGCTCACAGCCAAACAGAGAGTAAACCTTGTCCATTAAAGTTGATTTACACATTGTATTGGTCTTCCCAGGTGGCTCAGCTGGTCAAGAATCCGCCTGCAATGCAGGAGACCTGGATTCAACCCCTGGGTTGGGATTCTGGCCCAGAGAATTCCAGGGACTGTATAGTCCATGGGGTCCCAAGAATTGGATACGCTGAGCGACGTTCACTTTTACTTTCACACATTGTATTATCAATGGAAAAGAATATAAAGTGGATATGCTTTCGTCAAAAATCAGACATGTACTTATTTAATTTATGCTAAGATATGTGTCTGAGAGGATGGTTATCCCATCACCGCATGGACGTTGGCCCAGGTTTAAACTAGATTCTGGATCTACTTTAACATGTCAGAGAAAGGCTGCCGTTAGTCTTCTGATTTTTATCCCAGAAACAGTTAAGATAATTTCAGCTGTTAAACTTTCAAAGGCGAACTTAGAAAACACTTTACAAGATCATAAATAATTGAAAACAAAGTGGCTAACTTTATTTATTATAGCTTCTTGGTGATTCTTTCAAGTTGATTTAAATTTAAAATATACTTTTCATTTCTAATTCAGACCTGTCATATTAAGTTATTGGCTATATACCTACTGTTTGTTAGAAGCTACCCACCCCAAATACTAATTTTTGACTTTGCTGTACCTGGTTTTAAAGCTGTTTCATTGATATTGTTTTTATTGCAGTAATTAAGTGGTAAAATCTAATGTGAGTTTATTTCTACCTGGTTCAAATAATAAATCCATGTCATTAGCGTGTAGGAGCCTATTATATCCTCTGCAGCAGGTGTTGGGGAGACAGATCATCAGAAGGTATTATTAAGCCAATAAGGTGCCAGTTAAAAGTAAAGGTGAGTCCAGTATAATATTGCCAACCGAGCGTGGGCATTTGTCCTCCATCTATTAGGATTCTTACAACAAGAAATGTACATTGGGGTGGGGGGAACTCTATAGCAATTGTTCCCGGAAAGATTTGTAATTATGACCAATTTCCTCCTCCTTGCCAAAAAATTTGGGAGTGAATACTGATCCTTATGAAATACTTGGGGGCCAGGTGGCAGACTTCTAAGGGGAAATTTTCTTTAAATTTCTAACTGAGAACTTAAGACCCAGACTACCAAGGAGAAATCCCAAGTAGTTTTACAAATGAAGAAAAGGATGATCTATTTATTAATAAACATGATCAAATTGCCCCCCATCCCCCCAAAAAGAACTTCCCTAAGAACCCGGGTGGCTAAAGTTTATAGGAGCTGTTTAAAAAAATAAAGTATTTTTTCTTGTTTACAAAAGCTACTTGCAAATGTTCAGCTTTGTCAGCTAGTAGAATAGATGAGCTTCCTTTATTTATTTTTTTTTAAAAGGTGGTATATATTGCAGAACACTTGTAACTGCATGGGATATGTAAATCCATGGGGTATGAAACCTGCACTTATCTGACTGTCTGAGGCTAAGTATTGCACATTCCAAAAGAGAGTCCTTGGTTTAAGGTGTTCTTAGTTTAATACGATGAGTGGTGCTCTCCAGCAGTATGTATGCTTGTGAAGACTATCTTCTGTTCTAATTTGTTTCTGTTGTTCAGCCTCAAAGTTGTGTCCGACTCTTTGTGACCCCATGGACTGCAGCACGCCAGCTTTGCTGTCCCTAACCATCTCCTGGAGTTTGCCCAAGTTCATGTCCATTAAATCTGTGATGCCATCCAACCATCTCATCCTTTGTCTCCCTTTTGTCCTTCTGCCTTCAATCTTTCCCAGCATCAGCGCCTTTTCCAGTGAGCCAGCTGTTTGCTGACTGTTTCAGCAGATGGTGAAAAATATCAGAGCAGAGGATATTAACAAAAAAGACGTGTCAAAAAATCAACTTGGAAACAAGTTGATGGATGATATATATTCTAATATCTATCTAAGTTGTATTGAGGAGCTAGGAGCTGATTGTATTAGTGGAAGTCCCACAGAGCTTGAGCTGAGAGTTAACAACTCATAGGAATGGGAAGGAGGAGGAGCTGAAACTAGGAGAATTATTTCTGAGTCTGTATGTAGAACAGAGGAAAGCCACATCAGCTACACAGAATAATATCTGTATTCTTTATTAAAAATATTTTAAATTGTTATAAGATACACATAGCATACAATTCGGAGAAGGCAACGGCACCCCACTCCAGTACTCTTGCCTGGAAAATCCCATGGATGGAGGAGCCTGGTAGGTTACAGTCCATGCGGTCGCTAGGAGTCGGACATGACTGAAGCGACTTAGCAGCAGCAGCAGCATACAATTTACCATTTTAAGTGTACAGTTGAGTGAGATTAAGCAATTCACATTGCTCTGCAACTATCACCACCATCCACCTCCAGAACTCTTCAGCCTTCAACACTGAAACTCTGTACCCACTGAACAGACTCTCCCCATTCTTCCCTCGCCTCAGTTCCTGGTGACCACTATTCTGATTTCAGTATGTTTGCCTTAGAGTACTCTAGGTACTCGTGTGAGTTGAACCATGTAATTTTTGTCTTTGTGCAACTGGTTTTCTTTTGCTTAAAATCATGTCTTGAAGGTTCACCTGTGTTGCAGCATATATTATAATTTCATTCCTTTTTAAGGCAAAGCAATATCCACTTTGGTTCAGTTACTCAGTCTTGTCCAACTCTTTGTGACCCCATGGACTGCAGCACCCTAACCCTCCCTATCCATCACCAACTCCGGGAACTTACTCAAACTCATGTCTGTTGAGTCAGCAATACCATCCAACCATCTCATTTTCGGTCATCCCCTCCTCCCACCTTCAATCTTTCTCAAAAACAGGATTTTTTCAAATGAGTCACTTCTGCACATCAGATGGCCAAGTACTGGAGTTTCAGCTTCAACATCAGTCCTTCCAGTGAATATTTAGGACTGATTTCCTTTAGGATAGACTGGTTGGATCTCCTTAAAGTCCAAGGGACTCTCAACAGTCCTCTCTAACACCACAGTTCAAAAGCATCAATTCTTCAGGACTCAGCTTTCTTTATCATCCAACTGTCACATCCATATATGACTACTGGAAAAACCATAGCTTTGACTAGATGGACCTTTGTTGGCAGAGTAATGTCTCTGCTTTTTAATGTGCCATCTAGGTTGGTCATAACTTTTCTTCCAAGGAGCATACGTCTGTTAATTTCATGGCTGTAGTCACCATCTGCAGTCATTTTGGAGTCCCCCAAAATAAAGTCTGTCACTGTTTCAATTGTTTCCCCACCTATTTGCCATGAAATGATGGGACTAGAGGCCATCATCTTACTTTTCTGAATGTTGAGTTTTAAGCCAACTTTTTCACTCTCCTCTTTCACTTTCATCAAGAGGCTCTTTAGTTCTTCTCTGTCTGCCTTAAGGGTGGTGTCATTTGCATATCTGAGGTTATTGATATTTCTCCTGGGAATCTTGATTCCAGCTTGTGCTTCATCCAGTCCAGCGTTTCTCATGATGTACTCTGCATACAAGTTAAATAAGCAGGGTGACAATATACAGCCTTGACATACTCCTTTTCCTATTTTGAAACAGTCTGTTGTTCCATCTCCAGTTCTAACTGCTGT
>NW_011494803.1:619275-621976 GCF_000754665.1 Bison bison bison
AATCCTGAAGTGGTTTGCCATTCCCTTCTCCAGTGGACCACATTTTGTCAGAACCCTCCACCATGACCTGTCTGTTTTGGGTGGCCCTACATGGCATGGCTCATAGTTTCACTGAGTTAGACAAGGCTGTGGTCCATGTGATTAGATTGGTTATGACATGGACCAGATAGTTAGATATGGACCACAACCTTGTCTAACTCAATCAAACTATGAGCCATGATGTGTAGGGCCACCCAAGACAGACAGATCATTGTGGAGAGTTCTGACAAGCTGTGGTCCACTGGAGAAGGGAATGGCAAACCACTTCAGGATTCTTGCCTTGAGAACCCCATGAACAGTATGAAAACAATATTGCATGATGTGCATATATGTGTGTGTGTGTAATTCTATTCTTAACTTTTTGAGGAAGCACCATACTGTTTTCTACACTTACACCATTTTGTGTATCTACCAGCAGTTCAAAGGTGTTTCACTTTCTCTGTAACCTTGATTGCAGTTGTTATTTTCTGGTTTTATTTTTATATTTTGATAGTAGCCATCCCAAAGGGTGTGAGGTAGTGTTTCATTATGGTTTTGACTTGCTTTTCTCTAAAAATTAAGGATATCAAGGAATTTCTATGTGCTTATTGGTAATTTATATTTTCTTTGGAGAAATGTCTATTAAAGTTATTTCCTCATTTTTTACTTAGGGTTTTTATTGCTGTTGAGTTATAAGAGCTTTTTTTAAAATGTTTTCCATATAGTAAACCTTTATCAGATATTTGATTTGCAAATGTGTTCTTCCATTCTGTGAGTTGCCATTTTATTCTGTTAACTTTGTCCTTTGATGCAGAGATGTTTTTAATTTTGATGTAGTCCAGTTTATCTAGTTTTTTTCTTTTAATGTCTGCACTTTGGGATTATATCCAAGAAACAATTTAAAAACTGCATTATTCATTTTTAATGGGTAAACAAAGAACAGATGTTCATAGTTTAAATTGTTCCAGACAATAGCAAAAAGAAAGCATTTCCAAACTGTTTACATGAGATTTGAGTAATCCTGATACCAAAATAGGAAAAAAAAAAAACATTATGAAAAAAGGAAAATTACAGATCTATTTCACTTATTATTAGCAGTACAAAGAAAGTATTTGCAAATAAAATGCAATAGTGTTTAAAATGGATGTACGTTCCAGCCAACTTGGGTTTATCCCAGTGTATCAGATGGCTTAATGTTAGAAAAATCTATAAATATAGATAACCTCTTAATAGATGAAAAGAAAAAAAATTCATGGAATCAACTCAAAAAAATTCAGAGGAAACTTTAGATCATACCGGTTCAGTTCCTTCACTCAGTCGTGTCTGATTCTTTGCAACCCCATGGACTGCAGCATGCCAGGCTTCCTTGTCTACCACCATCTCCCAGAGCATGCTCAAACTCATGTCCATCGAGTCGGTGATGCCACCCAACCAACTTATCCGCTGTTGTCCCCTTCTCCTCCTGCCTTCAATCCTTCCCAGCATCAGGGTCTTTTCCAGTCAGTCAGTTCTTCACATCAGATGGACAAAGTATTGGAACTTCAGCTTCAGCATCAGTCCTTCCAATGAATATTCAGGACTGATTTCCTTTAGGATTGACTGTTTTGATTTCCTTGAAGTCTAAGAGACTCTCAAGAGTCTTCTCCAACACCACAGTTCAAAAGCATCAGTTCTTTGGCACTCAGCTTTCTTTATGGTCCAGCTCTCACATCCATACATGACTACTGGAAATACCATAGCTTTGACTAGATGGACTTCTGTTGACAAAGTAATGTCTCTGCTTTTTAATGTGCTGTTGAGGTTGGTCACAGCTTTTCTTCCAAGGAGCAAGCATCTGTTAATTTCATGGCTGCAGTCACCATTTGCAGTCATTTTGGAGCCCAAGAAAATAAAGTCTGTTACTCTTTCCATTGTTTCCCTATCTATTTTCAGTAAAGTGATGGGACAGGATTCCATGATATTAGTTTTTTTAATGCTGAGTTTTAATCCAGCTTTTTCACTCTCCCCTTTCACTTTCATCAAGAACTCTTTAGTTCCTCTTTGTTGTCTTTCATAAAGGTAGTGTCATCTTCATATCTGAGGTTATATGGATAACCTTCCAGTCATCTTGATTCAAGCTTGAGCTTCATCCACCCGGCACTTCACATGCTGTATTCTGTGTATAAGTTAAATAAGCAGGGTGACAATATTCAGCCTTGACGTACTTCTTTCCCATTTTGGAACCAGTCCATTTTTCCATGTTCAGTTCTAACTGTTGCCTCTTGACCTGCCTACAGATTTCTCAGGAGGCAGGTCAGGTGGTCTGGTATTCCCATCTCTTTAAGAGTTTTCCATAGTTTATTGTGATACAGTCAAAGGCTTTGTCATAGTCAATAAAGCAGAAGTAGATGTTGGTGACTGCAGCCATGAAATAAAAAGACACTTACTCCTTGGAAGGAAAGTTATGACCAACCTAGACAGCATATGCAAAGCAGAGACATTACTTTCCCAACAAAGGTCTGTCAAGTCAAGGCAATGGTTTTTCCAGTAGTCACGTATGGATGTGAAAGTTGGACTGTGAAGAAAGCTGAGCGCCAAAGAACTGATGCTTTTGAACTGTGGTGTTGGAGAAGACTCTTGAGAGTCCCTTGGACTGCGAGGAGATCCAACCAGTCCATCCTAAAGGAGATCAGTCCTGAATATT
>NW_011494803.1:624266-625516 GCF_000754665.1 Bison bison bison
CCTTCTCCAGTGGACCACGTTTTGTCAGAACCTTCCACCATGACCTCTCTGTTTTGGGTGGCCCTACATGGCATGGCTCATAGTTTCATTGAGTTAGACAAGGCTGTGGTCCATGTGATCAGTTTGGTTAGTTTTTTGTGATTGTGGTTTTCAGTCTGTCTGCCCTCTGATGGAGAAGGTTAAGAGACTTATGGAAACTTCCTGATGGGCGAGACTGACAGTGGGGGAACCTGGGTCTTGTTCTGATAAGTGCGGTCATGCTCAGTAAATCTTTAATCCAATTTTCTGTTGATGGGTGGGGCTGTGTTCCATTCCTGGTGTTTGGCCTGAGGCTAAGCTTTGGTATGGGTAATTAGAGTAATGGTAACTTCCTTCAAAGGGACTCGTGTACACAGTGTTGTATTCAGTGTCCCTGACCCTGCAGCAGGCCACTGTCGACCCATACTTCCACCAGAAACTCCTGGACATTCACAGGCAAATCTGGCTTTGATAATACACCGATTCATTATTTAAAACTCTTTGTAAATGAGAATTTAACCTGATAAACATTACATAATAACCAAAGGAAAAGAAAACTGAGCACCAAAGGATTGATGGTTTTGAACTGTGGTGTTGGAGAAGAGTCTTGAAAGTCCCTTGCACTGCAAGGAGATCCAACCAGTTCATCCTAAAGGAAATCAATCCTGAATATTCATTGGAAGGACTGATTCTAGAGCTGAAACTCCAATACTTTGGCCACCTGATGTGAAGAACTGACTCATTGGAAAAGACCCTGATTCTGGGAAATATTGAAGGCAGAAGGAGAAGGGGATGAAAGAGGATGAGATGGTTGGATGGCATTACCTACTCAATGGGCATGAGTTTGAGTAAACTCTGTGAGTTGGTGTTGGACAGGGAGGCCTGGCATGCTGCAGTCTATGGGGTCACAAAGAGTTGGACACGACTGAGTAACTGAACTGAAATGAACTGAAAGCAAAAGAAGTATTGTTGTTGTTCATTCTATCAGTTGTGTCCAACTCTTCATGACCCCATGGACTGCAGCAGGCCAGGCTTCTCTGTTCTTAACCATCTCCTGGAGTTTATTCAAACTCATGTCCATTGAGTCGGTGATGCCATCCAGCCATCTCATCCTCTGTCATCCCCTTCTCCTCCTGCCTTCAATCTTCCCCAGCATCAGGGTCTTTTCCAATGAGTCAGTTCTTCGCATCAGGTGGCCAAAGTACTGGAGTTTCAGCTCCAGCATCAGTCCT
>NW_011494803.1:625616-626478 GCF_000754665.1 Bison bison bison
TGCCCTGCTTCATTCTATAGTCCAAGGCCAAATTTTACTGTTACTCTACTAATTTCTTATTTTTATCTTTATTTTATCTCCTAATTTTTTATTTTTATTTTATCTTTATTTCATCTCCTAATTTCTTATTTTTGCATTCCAGTCCCCCAGGATGAAAAGGATATTTTTTTTTTTTTTTTTGGTATTAATTCTAGAAACTTTGTTGATATTCATAGAACTGTTCAGCTTCTTCAGCATTAGTGGTTGGGGTATAGACTTGAATTACTGTTATCTTAAAAGGTTTGCCTTGGGAAAAAAATTCAGCTTCTTTGGCATAGACTTGGATAGCTGTGATAAAGAATGGTTTGCCTTGGAAATGAACAGAGATCATTCTGTCATTTTTGAGATTTCACACAAGTTCTGCATTTCAGACTCTTTTTTTGACCTTGAGGGCTACTCCATGACTTCTAAGGGATTCTTTCCCACAGTAGTAGATATAGTGGTCATCTGAGTTAAATTTGCCCATTCCAGTCCATTTTAGTTCACTTATTCCTAAATTGTCGATATTCACTCTTGCCATCTCCTGTTTGACAACTTCCAATTTGCCTTGTTTCATGTACCTAACGTTCCAGGTTCCTATGCAATATTGCTCTTTACAGCATTGAACTTTACTTCCATCACCAGTCACATCCACAACTGGGTGTTGTTTTTGCTTTGGCTCCGTCTCTTCATTCTTTCTGGATTTATTTCTCCACTCTTCAACAGTAGCATATTGGGCACCTACTGACCTGGGAAGTTCATCTTTCAGTGTCATATCTTTTTGCCTTTTCATAGTGTTCATGGGGTTCTCAAGGCAAGAATACTGAAGTGGTTTGCCATTCCC
>NW_011494803.1:629073-630721 GCF_000754665.1 Bison bison bison
CTTCCAGAGTTTACTCAGACTCATGTCCATTGAGTCGGTGATGCCATCCAGCCATCTCATCCTCTGTCATCCCCTTCTCCTCCTGCCTTCAGTCTTTCCCAGCATCAGGGTCTTTTCAAATGAGTCAACTCTTCACATGAGGTGGCCAAAGTATTGGAGTTTCAGCTTCAACATCAGTCCCTCCAATGAACACCCAGGACTGATCTCCTTTAGGATGGACTGGTTGAATCTTCTTGCAGTCCAAGGAACTCTTAAGAGTCTTCTCCAACATCACAGTTCAAAAGCATCAATTCTTCAGTACTCAGCTTTCTTTATAGTCCAACTCTCACATCCATACATGCCTAGTGGAAAAAACATAGCTTTGAATAGATGGGTCTTTGTCAGCAAAACAATGTCTCTGCTTCATAATATGCTGTCTAGGTTGGTCATAACTTTTCTTCCAAGGAGCAAGTATCTTTTAATTTCATGGCTGCAGTCACCATCTGAAGTGATTTTGGAGCCCCCCAAAATAAAGTCTGTCACTGTTTCCACTGTTTCCCCATCTATTTGCCATGACGTGATGGGACTGGATGCTATGATCTTAGTTTTTTGAATGTTGACTTTTAAGCCAGCTTTTTCACTCTCCTCTTTCACCTTCATCAGGAGGCTCTTTAGTTCCTCTTCATTTTCTGCCATATGGGTGGTTTCATCTGCATATCTAAGGTTATTGATATTTCTCCCAGTAATCTTGATTCCAGCTTGTGCTTCATCCAGCCCGTCATTTCACATGGTGTACTCTGCATATATGTTAAGTAAGCAGGGTGACAATATACAGCCTTGACGTACTCCTTTCCCAATTTAAAACCAGTCTGTTGCTCTATGTCTGGTTCTAACTGTTGCTTTTTGACCAGCATACAGATTTCTCAGGAGGCAGGTAAGGTGGTCTTGTATTCTCATCTCTTGAAGAATTTTCCACAATTTGTTGTGATCTATACAGCCAAGTCTTTGGTGTAATTAATAAAGCAGAAGTAGATGTTTTTATGGAATCATCTTGCATTTTCTAGGATCCAGGGGATGTTGACAATTTGATCTTTGGTTCCTCTGCCTTTTCTAAATCCATACTGAACATTTGGAATTTCAGGATTTACATACTTTTGAAGCCTGGCTTGGAGAATTTTGAGCATTACTTTACTAGCGTGTGAGATGAGTGCAATTGTGCAATAGTTTGAACATTCTTTGGCATTGCCTTTCTTTGGGATTGGAATGAAAACCGACCTTTTCCAGTCCCATGGCCACTGCTGAGCTTTCCAAATTTGCTGGTATATTGAGTGCAACACTTTCACCGCATCATCTTTTAGAATTTGAAATAGCTCCACTGGAATTCCATCACCTCCACTAGCTTTGTTCGTAGTGATGCTTCCTAAGTCCCACTTGACTTCATATTCCGGGATGTCTGGCTCTAGGTGTGTGATCACACCATTGTGATTATCTGGGTCATGAAGATATTTTTTTGCATAGTTCTTCTTTGTATTCTTGCCACCTCTTCTTGGAGACTAGACAGTGGAGCAGGCCATGCTGCCTGGGTGGGCTGGCACTAGCTGTGGGGAAAGGTAACCTTGGAGGGGCATCATCTCACCCTATCAGGAGAAAGAGGAACCTGTGTAGTTGT
>NW_011494803.1:634150-634881 GCF_000754665.1 Bison bison bison
AACCCAGGGATCGAACCCAGGTCTTCTGCATTGCAGGCGGATTCTTCACCAGCTGAGCCACAAGGGAAGCCCAGGAACTCTTCTGCTTGCCACCGCCGCCCCCCGCCCCCCCGCCCCCCGCCGCCTTTTTTTTTCCATCTAAGGTGAAAATATGTTGTCCAAAAGCAAGATGTCCTTTTACTCTTTATTCTCTGTTCAGATGCTCATTATTTGTCTATAATGTGCTAAGTTTTCTGACTCAGGAAAGACTCCCTAATTATTATCTTCATCTTAAAGAGCCATTACTCATTTTTAAAATAACCCATAGGGGAAAAAGTTGAACTTAATGGAAAGATTTTTCCTTTGGTTTCTCCCCAAAGTCTTCATAATTTCCACTGATACACATGTAGTTGAAGGAATAGTTTTTTCCATGCTCTGAGTGGAAGCCTGTAGTCTCTCGGTTCAGTTCAGTTGCTCGGTTGTGTCCGACTCTTTGCGATCCCATGGACTGCAGCACGCCCGGCCTCCCTGTCCCTCACCAACTCCCGTAGTTTACTCAAACTCATGTCCATCGAGTCGGTGATGCCATCCAACCATCTTATCCTCTGTCGTCCCCTTCTCCCACCTTCAATCTTTCCGGCATCAGGGTCTTTTCAAATGAGTCAGTTCTTCCCATCAGGTGGCCAAAGTATTGGAGTTTCAGCTTCAGCATCAGTCCTTCCAATGAACACCCAGTACTGTTCTCCCTTAGG
>NW_011494804.1:0-3151 GCF_000754665.1 Bison bison bison
AGAGGGATGGTATGGGGAGGGAGGAGGGAAGAGGGTTCAGGATGGGGAACACATGTATACCTGTGGCGGATTCATTTTGATATTTGGCAAAACTAATACAATTATGTAAAGTTTAAAAATAAAATAAAATTAGAAAAAAAAAAATTTTCAAAGTGTATCAGAATCAATGACCAATGCAATCAAAGCTAATATATAGTTTCATTTTTCCAACAGATTGACAGTATATAAGAATCATTTATCAAAGAAACTCCTCTAAAGGAAACACATATAGGAGTGATTTTTTTTTTTTTTTGAAATAAAGTAAAATTTGGTTTTTCATTTTCTACAATTAAAAGCCTGGCAGTTGATTTGAGCTATTTTCTTTTGGTGACTATTTGGAAGTGGAGGTAATATTTTGTTTCTGTGGACTCTCATTTTTAGATAACAGTCATGTTAATACAGTATTGTAAAACTAAGATCCATACATCTAACTGTCTCCAAATACTTTTATAGCAATAGTCCTTCAAAATGTCCCCCAAACTCACCTATAAGGAATTATCAAATTAAAATATAACAATGTGAATATAAATGTTAATCTGTTCTTTAAATTTTTTTTAATTGAAGGATAATTGCTTTACAGAATGTTGTTTTCTGTCAAACCTCAACGTGAATCAGCCATAGGTATACATACATCCCCTCCCTTTTGAGCCTCCCTCCCATCGCCCTTCCCATCCCACCTCTCTAGGTTGATACAGAGCCCCTGTTTGAGTTTCCTGAGCCATTCAGCAAATTCCCCTTGGCTATCTATTCTACATATGGTAATATAAGTTTCCATGTTACTCTTTCCATACATCTCACCCTCTCGGTCTTCTGTAGGATGTCTAAGACTTTCTTTAGGTTAGCCTTTAAAGTAAAATTTTTCTGAGTTTCAGAATTATTTTCAAGGTTTATAATATATATATCACAGCCTCAAATATATATTGATTAGTGTAACATTAATAATATAAAGATTCACATATTGTAATTGTATCAGCTTACAGATCACCCTCAAGTGCTTTGACTTCACAGAGCTTTCCTTGGCATTTAATTTAAAGTTACAACACTGGTCTTCCAAATCTTAATTTGTATGATTGGTAAATTGTACTGTGATTTTATTGATCTTTATCTTATTTTTTGCTCACTGGCTGATTAGGTACCATGCTGTCAATAAAGCACTAACATCTTCTCTACTTCTCTTTCTATGGTGTATCTTTTGCAAGAGCATTGCTGATCATTCATAAATAGTTCTTAGCTTGGCTAAAACCTTTGACTCACCACAACCTTTAAAACTTTCAGGGGGCTATTTGTCTTTGCATCTGCTAATCTTGTGATTTATATACTAGTAAGCCCAAGGGCTACTTCTCATCCCCAAGGTTGCTACACATACTCTCTATTTTGTTGCCAAAGCTGGTTTTTCCTTTTTTGAAAACAACCATTACTTTCTATATTCTTTGAGGACCCCTTTTTTCAAGAGCAGCTCAATTTTTATTGCTGATGCTAAAGAAAACCTATTACTAAGCTACTATTAAGTCCTGCTAATATAAGATCACTATGAAGAAGTAGCCAGAGGATGGCACTTTTATTTTTAAATAAGCTTAAAAATATTATGGACTACTGAGAATCTCAGCCTTTAGTTTCTACTTGCTAATTTCTATTTCTTTTAAGAAAATGTACATTTAAGAAAATTTAGCTTAGAAATATTACTCTTGCTTTATGTAAATATTACTCTTGCTTTATGTTATTTAAATTTAACAGTGTTTGCATTTTTTAAACCCTCATCTTGAACTAAGATTTTATTTATCTCCTCTTCACATCCATCACTTTTGTCCATGCATGTCAATTGTGTGATCTCCTCAAAATGAACAAATAAATCATTTCAGAACAGTGAAGATCTTCTAGACTCAAGTGGATAACTTAGATTTATGCTCACATCCACACCCATTGCCACAAGAATGTATACTTATGTGTATGTACACACAAGTATATGAATTCATGTATAATTATATATTTATCTTTATTGATCTCCACATAGGTTTATGAATATATGTGAATATAAAATATAATTGATACATCCATATATTCAGAAGTGTGTATCCTGTATGTATGTGCCATTTCCCATTCCACGTGATCATATACCACCACACCGCATTACTTCTTTTTCACTAATGTTCTGTAGTGAGAACTTGGTATATTTTTTCAGCTTTGTTGAAATATAATTGACTAAATATTACATACATTTACAAGTGTACACTGTGATGTTTGATATACATATCCATTGTTAAATGACTAACAAAATAAAACTAATTTAACATATCCATCAACTCATGTAACTATCGTTTGTGTGTGTGTGTGTGTGTGTGTGTCATGAAAACACTTAAGGTCTACTATCTTAGTAGCTTTCACATATACAATATGTATTGTTAACTGTAGTCACCATGCTATATATTAGATCTCCAGAGCTTATTCATCTTGAATAGCTGAAATGATATCTTTAAATGACATCTTTCAAAATGAGACCATTGAAGTAATTATCTTCATGTGTTTGTGTCCATACACTTTAACTTCTTCTATTTATGCAGATAAACTGCCCCTGCTCTTAGCTAAGTGCAGCTTCTCCACTTGACATAAAATAAAATTAAATTAAATTTAAAAAATTAAAAAAAAAAAACATAAGACCAATCTTTTCTGACCTATTCAAGGATAATGTTCCCTCAAGTTTACCCTTTCTCAGCCTCAGGAAATTGTCTCATTCTCCTAAATCATTTGTATAAATTTGAAAATATTCCATATTTCAAAAAGCTAAAACAACAAAACAAACAAAAAATAAACTTCTTAATCACACTTTCTTCTCAGTTAATGTCCCATTTCTCTAATTTTCTTCACAGAGGCTTTCTGTTCTTTTCATTCTGTCTTGAAGCCCTACTCCAGTAAGGTGTTTACTCCCACTGCTCCAGTGAAACTCTTGACTAGGGCAATTGGACTGCAAAATTACTAAATCTAATGGTGATTTCTCAGTCACTTCCCCACCTTATTATTTTTTCTTAGTATTTTGACAATCCAACATTCATCTCCCTGGCGAGAATGTAAGATTTGTGAGGGCACAGATTTTTGTTTTCTGTTTTTGTTCGTTTTG
>NW_011494804.1:3971-5651 GCF_000754665.1 Bison bison bison
TAGATGTACCATTTATTTGAATATTGTCCCTAGTCTTCTCTAAAACAAAATTTAATTGATTTCATTACATTTACCTCTGCTTCCTCGGTGGGTCAGACAGTAAAGAATCTGCCTGCAATGCAAGAGACCCAGAATCAGTTTCTGGGTGGGGAAGATCCCCTGGAGAATGGAATGGTGACCCAAATCAGTATTCTTGCCTGGAGAATCCCCATGGACAGAGAAGGCTGTCCGTGTGTGTGTGTATACACACACACACACGCATATATACACACACTAATATATATGCATATAAATCTATATATACATTTTATATATATTTATCAAACAGAAGATTGAGTGAATGTGCCATCTATTTTGTTGGTCAACAGAAATCTTATTAATTACTTTAATAAATTTATCCTATCTAATTTTGTGAAATTTAGATATAAAATAAACCTACTTTATAAAATGAATTTGAATAACATTTATTTTAGCACATGTTTTAATCACAATAAAGACAAATGAAGTCACAGACATGTTAAATTCTTGTATCACTAACACCCATGAAAACTGAGTATTATTCAAATATAACATTCTAGTTTTCTGAAACAAAAATAGACAAGATATATTCACCTGTCACTAATGTTCCAGTCACTGAAGTGTAAAATTTTAATGAAAAGTCTTCTTAGAAAATTTATATAAAAATTATACTGAAAAGAAAATGTGTGAAACATATTTAATGTGTTAAGTAGTTAAAGCCCGTCTACTGTCAATAGCATGTTTTTTTATAAAGCTTCAAAATACATTATGTACAATTGAAAAAGTTTCAATTCCTTATATTTGAAGAATTTTTTTGAAATTATTTATCATCCTTATAACATAAAATTACTTTATAAACTCCATTAAATTTAAACATTTACTTATGATATCTCTAAACTTTAGCAGAAATAATGCCATTCTTTTCATAAAACTTTTCACTCAGTTAAATTATTTATCTCCATTGGTTATGCCACCAACAGTTTGTAGCTACATTTTTTTTTTTTAATCTTCCATCCTTTCTTTCTTCCTTCCTACCTACTAGCATCAGGGATCTGGGAAAGAATTCAGTTCAGTCACTCAGTCACGTCCAACTCTGTGACCTCATGGACTGCAGTACGCCATGCTTCCCTGTCCATCACCAAGTCCCAGAGTTTACTCAAGCTTCTCTGGTGACTCAGACGGTAAAGCATCTGCTTGCAATGTGGGAGACCCAGGTTCGAACTCCTGGGTCGGGAAGATCCCCTGGAGAAGGAAATGGCAATCCACTCCAGCACTCTTGCCTGGAAAATCCCATGGACAGAGGAGCCTGATAGACTGCAGACCATGGGGTTGCAAAGAGTCAGACACGACTGAGCGACTTCACTTTCTTTCACTTTCATGTCTATTGAGTTGGTGATGCCACCCAACCATCTCATCCTCTGTCACCCCCTTCTCCTCCTGTTTTCGATCTTTCCCAGCATCAGGGTCTTTTCAAATAAGTCAGTTCTTCGCATTAGGTGGAAACAGGATTGGAGTTTCAGCTTCAGCGTCAGTCCTTCCTATGAATATTCAGAATTGGTTTCCTTTAGGATGGACTGGTTGGATCTCCTTGCTGCCCAAGGGACTCTCAAGAGTCTTCTCCAACACCACAGTTCAAAAGCATCAATTATTAAGCAGTCAGCA
>NW_011494804.1:5751-16787 GCF_000754665.1 Bison bison bison
AAAAGATAGTCTGTCACTGTTTCCATTGTTTCCCCATCTATTTGCCATGAAGTGATGGCACCAGATGCCATGATCTTAGTTTTCTGAATGTTGAGCTTTAAGCCAACTTTTTCACTCTCCTCTTTCACTTTCATCAAGAGGCTCTTTCATTCCTCTTTTCTTTCTGTCATAAGTGTGTCTTCTGCATATCTGAGGTTATTAATATTCTTGCTGGCAATCTTCATTCTAGCTTGTGTTTCATCCAGACTGGCATTTCTCATGATGTACTCTACATATAAGTTAAATACATAGGGTGACAAAATACAGCCTTAACATACTCCTTTCCCGATTTGGAACCAGTCTGTTGTTCCACGGGAATGCAATATTTTACAAAATTGATGTGGCTCTATCCCTTATCAATGTTTCAGTTTAGTAGAGAATACATACATGTTGTTTCAAAATCATCTAGGGAGATTCCAAAGTGTAACTTGAAACTGGTTTTCCCAAAAGGTGGGCAGGAAAAGACTGAGGAAAGAGGGAGACTATACCAGATTGGTATGTGACAGGTTTCATAAGCATGCCAGTCTTGGGCAGCAGCAAGATGTGTAGATTTCTATACCCACCTACCAGATCTTTGAATAGAAATGGTCACATATTCAGCCCTGAGGATCTCAACATATTATTGTAAAGGCTATATCCTTGGAGCAGCTCCCACTGTGGGAATGGTATGCAGAAATTATGTTCCATGGAGAGGGGAGAGGGTTAGGCAACCCTGATTACCTGGGGCCAGCTTGTGGGTCAACCACTGTTCATGTCCTCTTTATTATCTTCTCCAGCCATATGTTAATCATTGTCACAGAAACGAAATTATGCATGTATGTGTGCTAAGTCACTTCAGTTGTGCCCAACTCTTTGTGACTTCATGGAATGTAGTTCACCAGGCTCTTCTGTCCATAGAATTCTCCAAGCAAGAATACTCGAGTAGATTGCCATGTCCTCTTCCAGAGGATCTTCCGAACCCAGGGATCAAACCTGCATCTCTTGGGCTTCCTGCATTGACAAGCAGGTTCTTTACCACTCATACCACCTGGAAAATTTTGAAATTATAACTATGTTAAATATTATGATTAGGAAACTTCAGGTATCAATCAGAGAATATAACAAGAATTTTCCCTCAACAGAAGACTTAAGAATATGTTCCTGGGAAATTGAAGGTAGAGGTGAGAGTTAAAAACTAAGAGTTAACTGAATAAAGGCAGAAATGAAATGTGAGAAAGCTGTATAACAAGAAATCATGTGATGCTTCATGCAGTTGAAAAAATTCAGGATGACGGGTCAAAAGAGAATAGAGAGGGTGATATAGAATTAAAGTAGGAGAGAAAGATAGAACATCTAATGTATATTTAGTATATATAATCCTCAAATAAAGAAAAATTAATGGCATTAATCAAGAGAGTGAATGGTAAGCATACTGTTACAGCCCATCAAATGACTTTGTGTAAATTAATAAAGGGGTTCTTTCTTCACAACAGTTGACTGTCATCTGTTAGGAGATTGCCGAATTGTATGCCAGATTGCCAAGTTATGTGCAAAATATCTTATAAACTAACAAGACTATGGAGTGAATTATTATACCTAAAGTTGTTTAAAAGACAACCTGCACTTCTCTAATCATAAGCTGAGAATAACTGGAGAAAACCTTGTAAAAACATCATTATATATAAGTGTGAAGCCAGGTGAAACTTGGGCAGAAACAGAAGGAGTGCATAAACAATTCAAGAGCAAAATTAACTGAAATCTGGATTTGATATTAAGGGTATATTATCATATCTGAAACGGATTGCCAGTCCAGGTTTGATCCATGATACAGGATGCTTGGGGCTGGTGCACCGGGATGACCCCGAGGAACGGTATGGGGAGGGAGGTGGGAGGGGCGTTCAGGATGGGGAACACATGTATACCTGTGGTGGATTCATGTCGATGTATGGCAAAACCAATACAATATTTTAAAGTAATTAGCCTCCAATTAAAATAAATATTTTATATTAAAGAAGATAAAATTAATACAATAATGTCATACATCAGATATGAGGGAGAAAAGGAAAGTTATCATCAAGAATGACATATTGGGTTCTGGCTTATACGAAAGCAAGTACATTCACTGTGGCAAGAATCCACAGAAGAGTATTTGTTCTGCGTAAGAAAGAGGGAAGATTATTATTTTAGTTTTTGACTTGTTTGGAGATACGTTGAAGCATTCTTGTGGTGACAACAAGAGAACAGAATGGGAAGTAATCTTCGGTGAAGATAAAATTGCAGTCTTTGAATTGTATGTGGAAACTGTAGTTGTATGCTTGGAAGAGACTGCCTCGAGAAAGAGTCAGCGTTGAGGAAGAGTTAAGGGTGTAGCACCTGGAAGCGGTGGAGATGAAAAGTGAAAGGGGAAGTGTGACCAGATCCAAGGGGAAATATGAGTTTAAAGGAGGAAAGAGTGACCAATTGTATTAAATTCTACTAAGACAGCACACAAACTGGAAAATTAGGAAGGATTTCTTTGGTTGACTTTTTCAAGTCTGTTTAATTAAAGTGAAAAAATTGAGTTGACCTAGTTTGAAGCAGCCTATGGATTGTGTATGTAAGAAATGGAAGCAGCTATTAAATACTATTCTTGAGAAATATTGTGGAAAAGATACAAATAGAAATCAAGAAGACATAAGAAAAATATAACAAAAGTTTGTGCTTTTTCTATTAGCTTATTTTTGCTGTTGTTCCCATTTAATGTGAGATTCTCCAGCATATTTACAAAAATAATTTTCAAAACTGTTTTTAAACTTATCGAGTCTTACATTAAATATTTCATATATTGGATTATACTCTACTTATTTCAGGAGAGCAGGCATATTAAGGGTCTCAAAATCAGAGGGAAATATTAAACAAGTAGCATTGAATCTTGACTCAGAAAAAAAATTGTTAGAATGTTAGGAACACAAGGCGGGAAGGACCAAAATGGCAAAGTTTTCTGTAGGATATTTGGAGAATTATGAGATAACTGCTCAGGTAGTAGTTTCTTTTTCTGTAGTCATGAGATATAAGATTGGGAAAATAAAGTAAACCTTACTAGTTCAAAGTTTTAAATGCCAAGCAAAAGAATGAGCCTAGACATGAAAGATGAGGATGATGAAAAGATTCCTGTAGTTCACGCAACTGTCAGAATCATCATAATGAAATCTCACTATTTTGGTCTAATTTTCAGTGATGCAAATGTGCTCAGAAGCTGTCAGATCTCCAATCAATCAGATCTCTGTAAATCAGCTGGATCAGAGAGGGAGCTTCAGGAGATCAGAGGGAAATGCAACAACCAGTCTGTGAAAGGCAGACAGAGTAACACCTACGTGCATTGTTCATGCTGCAGCCCTGCACACTTCAGCCTGAGGTTTCTCTCTCCTGGTGTGGAGAGGGGCTGGGTGCTGGAAAGGGGAGGTTTGGATAGCAGACCCAGGAAGGCGGCAGCTGTTGGCTGTGAAGAGACAGCCTGGAGGGACTGTGGAGATTCACGACAGGAAAAGTTTGTGAAAGAAGTCTGGACCACTATAAAAGCAAGGCACCATTGCTGAGTGGTGCATGAGGCACAGTATCACCAATACAGCTCCCTTCCCCACCCACCAGCCCCTGCCTCTGGAGGCACTGGCTGGAGCAGGGTCAACCAGCCCCAAAACCAGCCTCTTTCACTCAGCCTGAGTGCTTTCCACACCAAAGTTTCCTCTGGCCATGACAGCCTTGGTGGCCATGCTTGTTGATAGCTCTGTCAGCCTGTGTGGTCCAGGGCAACATGAGGAGCAGGTGCTGGTCAGAGCAGTAAACACAGAGGTGTGGCTGAAACCACAGATGTGCCCCAGGAAGTGGCAAGTAAAGAAGAGCTGAAATCTTGTGCATGAAGTTACACCTCCCCTGACAACTTCCTAAATTCAGTGCTGCATAACATCTCAACAGAAAACAAGTGCTCCTTCAGCTGAGATGTGTCCGGCTGTAGCAGATTTGGGTTTGTGGGCACATCCACAAGAGGGCTGGGCCAGGCCAGAATCTGAGTTGCCTCCACAGCTCCCACAGTGGGTCCAGGTGCACAGGGACTGCAGTCCTGGGACCTGACCTCAGTGTGTATGTCAGTGACCTGGTGAAACAAACGCCTGGGAAATTACAGGGCCATTCGCCTGGATACCCACCGTTAAGGTGGGATCAAAAGTAGTGCCAGCAGAAGTGTAGTTTGTGAGTCTGTACAATGGGCAAAAGGGGATACAACAGAGCACGCTCACAGGTGAACAGTCCCAAAGGAGAAATACTCAAGGGTTTGTCTCCCAGTGGGAGTTTCTCTGATCCAGCCTACTTCACACCGCAGAACAGAAGCACAGATAAGAAGCATGTCTAGGGCCCTCCACTTCAACAACTAGGGGGCATACCATGGCCCTGACAGGGCAGTAGCAACTGCAGAACAAGGGGAGACCCTGCTCAATGTCCACCTCACCCACTGGGAGGTAGACACCAGAAGCAAGAAGAAACACAATCCTGCAGTCTGCAGAAAGCAGACCACAAACACAGTAAGTTAGAAAAAATGAGACAACAAAGAAATCTGATGCAAAGGAGCAAGATAAAAAAATCTACAAGAACAGCTAAGTGGAGAGGATAGAGGCAATCGGCCTGAAAAAGAATTTAGAGTAATGCTAATAAAGATAATACAAGATCTCAGCAAAATAGTAGAGGCCCATATCAAGATTGTGCAGGAATGGTTAACAAAGAGCAAGGAGAACTAAAGAACATACAAACAGAATTGAACAATATAATAACTGAAATAAAAAATACACTAAAAAGAATCAATAGCAGAAAAACTGAGGCAGAAGAATGGATAAGTGACCTGAAACAGAATAGTGGAAGTCTCTGCTGTGGAACAGAATAAAAATATAAATAAATAAAGTAATAAGACAGCCTCAGAAGACTTCTGGGAAAACAAGAAACACACCAACATTTGAATTATAGGAGTCCCAGAAGAAGAAACAAAAGAGAAAGGACACAAGAAAATACTTGAAGAGATGGTAGTTGAAAACTTCCCTAATGTTTGAAAGGAAATAGTTGCCCAGTTCCAGGAAGTACAGAAAGACTCATACAGGATATAAGCAAGGAGGGAAATATCAAGACATATATTAATCAACCTAACAAAAATTAAATACAAGAAAAAATATCAAAAGCAACAAGGAAAAATCAATAAATAACATAAAAGGGAATCCCCATAAGCTTATCTTTTGATTTTTCAGCAGAGACTCCTCAGGCCAGAAAGGAGTGGCAGGATGTATTTAAAGTGATGAAAGGAAAACACCTACAACCAGGAACATTGTATCCAGCAATGCTCTCATTCAGATATGACAGAGAAATCAAAAGCTTTACAGACAAGGTAAAGTTAACAGAATTCAGCACCACCAAACAAGCTTTATAACAAATCTTAAAGGAACTTTTCTGGACCGAAAACAGAAGAAAAGAGAAGAATAAGAAAATATAAAAGACCTACAAACCAAAACCACTTCAACAATGGCAATAGATACATGTATATTGATAATCACTTCGAATGTAAAGGAATTAAATGCTCTAACCAATTGACTTAGACTGGCAGGAAATATACAAAAGCAAAACCCATATATATATACTGTCTAAAAGAAACCCACTTCAGACCTAGAGACACATACAGGCTGAAAGTGAGAGGATGAAGAAGACATACATTCCAAGCAAATAGAAATAAAAGAAAGCTGGAGAAGCAATTCCCATATCAGACGAAATATACTTTGAAATAAAAATTGTAAAAAGAGACCAGGAAGGTCAGGTCATAATGATCAAGAGATCAATACAAAAGGAAATATATCAATTGTATATATATATACACCTAGCATTTAGAGAACAGTTAACACCTACCCTTCTAAAAGTGAAAGTGAAGTCTCTCAGTCATGTCCTACTCTTTGCGACCCCATGTACCAGGCTCCTCTGTCCATGGGATTTTCCAGGCAGTAGTACTGGAGTGGATTGCCATTTCCTTCTCCAGGGGATCTTCCTAACCCAGGGATTGAACCCGGGTCTCCCTCTTTGTAGAAAGATGCTTTACTGTCTGAGCCACCAGGGAAGTGGTGGCTTTCCTTCTAAAACTCTTCCAAAATAATTGCACATGAAGGAACTCTCTCAAGTTCATTCTATGAGGCCATCACCTCCCTCATACCAAAAGCAGCCAAAGATATCACACACAAAAAAACAAAACTGCAAACCAATATCATTGATGAACATAGATGCAAAAATCCTCAACAAAATACTAGCAAATAGAATTTAACATCATATTAAAAAGGTGAGAAAAAAAGTGAAAGTGTTAGTCGCTGAGTCTTGTTCGACTCTTTGTGACCCCATGGACTAGCCCATCAGGCTACTCTGTCTGTGAAAGTCCCCAGCAAAAATGATGGAGTGGGTAGTCATACCCTTCATTAGCAAATCTTCCCAATCCAGTGATTGAATCCAGGTCTCTCTCATTTGGGGCAGATTCTTTACTATATGAGCCACCAGGGAAGCCCCAAGAATACCGGAGGGGGTCGCCATCCCATTCTCCAGTGTATCTTTCCTACCCAGGGATCATACTTGGGTCTCCTGCTTTGCAGGCAGATTCTTTACCATATCAAGTAGGTCTTATCCCAGGGGTGCAAGGATTCTTCAATATAGGTAAATCAATCAGTGTGATACATCACATTAACAAACTAAAGAATAAAACCCACGTGATCATCTCATTAGATGCAGAAAAAGTTTAACACCAGTTTATGAAAAAAAAAAAAAAAAAAAACCTCCAGAAAGTGGACTTAGAGGGATTATACCTCAAGGTAATAAAGGGCACAAATGACAAACCTACAGCTAACATCATACTCAATTGTTAAAAGCTAAAAACATTTCCTCTAAGATCAGATAGAAGACAAAGATGTCCACTCTTGCACTTTTATTCAACAGAGTTTTGGAAGTCCTAGCTACAGCTGTCAGGGTAGAAATACATGCATACATCAGAAGTAAAAAAGGAAAACTGTCACTGCTTGCAGATGATACAATACCATACATAGATAATACTAAAGATGCCATTATAAAACTACTAGAGCTCATTAATTAATTTAGTAAAGTTGCAAGATACAAAAATTAATATGCAGAAATCTCATGAATTCCTATATACTAACAAGAAAAGATCAGAATAGAGATTAAGAAAACAATCCCATTTACAATCACATCAAAAGGAGCAAACTACTTTGTAATAAACCCAACTAAGGAGGCAAACCTATATTCAAAAAACAATAAGATACTGATGAAAATTATCAAAGATGACACAAACAGGTGGAGAGAAGAATCAGTATTGTCAAAATATCTATACTACTTAAAGCAATCTTCAGATTCAATGCAATCCCTATCAAATTACCTAGAGCATTTTTCATAGAATTAGAATGAAAACATTTCACAACTTGTATGGAAACACAAGAGAGCTCAAATAACCCAAGTGATCTTGAGAGTCAAAAACAAAGCTGGAGGAAACAGGTGCCCTGACGTCAGACTACACTACAAAGTTACAGTAATCAAAACAGTATGATACTAGCACAAAAACAGAAATATATATCAATATATTAGGATGGATAGAAAGTCCAGAGATAAACTTATACATCTATGACCACCTCATCTATGACAAAGGAAGTTAGAATATACAATGGAGAAAAAACAGTCTCTTCAATAAGTGTACAGGGGAAATTGGATAGTTATATGTCAAAGAATGAAATTAGAAAACTTCCTAACATCATACACAAAAAATAAGCTCAAAATGGATAAAATCCCTAAATGTAAGGCCAAATACTATATAACTCTTGTGGGAAAACATAGAACATACTTTGATATAAATCACAGGAAGATCCTTTTTGAGCAACCACATAGAATAATAAAACTAAAATAAAAAATAAGCAACTGAGACCTAATTAAACTTAAAAGATTTGATACATCAAAGGAAATCATAAAGAAAATGAAAATATAGTTTCAGAATAGAAGAAGCTATTTGCAAATAAATCAACTGATAGCAACTAATCTTTAGAATATAGAAACAGCTTATGCAGGTCAATATAAAATTAAAAAACAATCAAAATATGAGTGGAAGACCTGAACAGACATTTCTCCATACAGATGACCAAAAAGCACATAAAAACATGCTCTACATCACAAATTAGAGAAATGCAAATCAAAATGACAATAAGGTATCACCTCATACTGGTAAGAATGGCCATCATCAAAAAATCTACAATTACATTGATGTATGGCAAAACCATCACAATATTATAAAATAATTATCCTCCAATTAAAATCAATTAATTAATTAAAACTTAAATAGTGGAGCAGGTTCAGAGAAAGGGGAACCCTCCTACTTTACTGATAGTAATATAAATTGATACCATTGCTCTGGAGAATAGGATGGAGGTTCCTTTAAAAACTAAAAATAAAACTATTATGTGACCCAGTAACTCCTCTTCTAGATATATGCCCTGAGAAAATCATATTTCAAAAAGGTACAAGCACCACAATGTTCATTGCATCACTATTTACAATAGCCAGGACATGGAAGCTACCTAAGTGTCCATTCACAGATGAATGGATTAAAAAACATGTGGTACATATTTACAGTGGAATATTATTAAGCCAAAAAAAATGAATGAAATAATGCCATTTGCAGAACCATGGATGTATCTACGAAGTGAAGTAAGTCAGAAAGAGAAAGACAAATATTTGTGATATTGGTTATATATGGAATCTAGAAAAATGGTGCAGATGAACTTCTTTCCAAAGCAGAAATGGAGTCACAGATGTAGAAATCAAATTTATGGTTACCAAGGAGGGAAGAGGAGTAGAATGAATTGAGAGATTGGGATTGACATATACACACTACTACATAAAAGAGGTAACTAATTGCAACCTATTGTACAGTATAAAGAATGCTACTCAGTGCTCTCTGGTGACCTAAATGGGAAGGAAATATAAAAAAGAATGGATATATATATATATATATATATACACACACATATGTGAATAAATAAATTTATATATAATATTTGAATAAATAAATAAATATATATATATATATAAAACTAATTCACTTTGCTGTACAGTAGGAACTAATATAACATTGGAAAACAGCTATACTCCAATAAAATTATTTTTTTTTTCTGAGAAAATATTAAGTAGTAAAAACATAATGGTTAAGAGCTTGAGTTTTGGTACTAAAAAAAATCTTTTGTTTCTACACTTGTTACATTCTTCTTTACTAAATAATCTAAGGAATATGTTCTTAACTCTCAATGACTCACTCAAAATAGTAATAGTTCAGATATGAAGACAGCTTGTTTCTGTGTTACTTATTGGAAAGAATAATCCATTATCATCTTGTAAGTGATATTATATCATTATCTTTAATTTTTCACAAATTTGTATAAAAGAAACAACACATTTTAAAGTATTGATAAATAGCAGTATATATATTTTCAGTCTAGACATTTGATATTTAAATGTAATTTTCTGAATTGGATTCTCATTTCTCTCCATTTTTAGTTTGAGGAGTCTTTCTTCAATTTTTTAAAAATCATATCTTTGGAAAATTTGTCTGTAATCCAGGAGACCCAGGTTCAATCCCTGGATGGGGAAGATCACCTAGAGGCGGGAATGGCTACTCACTCTAATACTTCTGCCTGGAGAATTCCATGGACAGAGGAGCCTAGCAGACTACAGTCCACAGGGTCTCAAAGAGTCAGACACAACTGAGTGACTATACTTTCACTATAGTGTATGTGTGTTTATAATCTTTCTCTTTTTGAGTATAGAGAATCATTCCCACTAACAAGTAATATTAATAATCTTAATCTCATTCAATTTTTGTTGTTTATTATTTTATTTTTCATAGTTAACTCATATATATTCAGACATTCTTTTGGTGTTTAGTTAAATGAGTATCCAACTTAATTAGCTTTAATTTGAATGAACTATTAATCCAGGAAGTTTTCACTAAAAAATTTCCTGGGACTTAAATTTCCTTTGTTCATTAAACACAAGTGTTGTATGGTCTATTTCTTCTTATTTTTTCCTATGTGGATTACACTTTAATTATTAATGTCATGTCTTTGTACTATATTTTTGTCTCTGGTAAGTCTCTTAATGGGCTTCCTAGGTGGCTCAGTAGTAAAGAATCTACCTACTAAAGCCAAAGATTCAGGATATACAGGTTCAATCCCAGGGAGATCCCCTGGAAAAGGGAATGGCAACTCACTCCAGTATTCTTGCCAATATAATCCCAAGACCAGAGGAGCATGATCATGGGTTGCAAAGTGTTGGAAATGACTGAACAAGCACACAACCCTTTTGAAAACATCACTTTTTGTTTGTTTGATGTATATTCTTGTCCATTTATTCTTCCATATTTTCCTCAGAATCACTTGTCATGTTTGGGATGAGCATATCACTGGTGAGTTTGGCTTTATTTTGCCTTAATAATAAATTAGGGAGACTCAATTATATATAAATTAAATATAAATAAGTATAATGATATAAATATATTAATAGAAATTAAGTAAATAAATTTAGTTGCTCAGTCATGTAGGACTCTATGCAACCCAATGGACAGTAGCTCACCAGACTCCTCTTTCCATGGAGTTCTCTAGGTAAGAATACATCAGTGGGTAGCCATTCACTTCTCCAGGGTATCTTCCTGACCAATGGATCTAATGTGGGTCTCCCACATTGCAGCCCGATTCTTTAACATCTGAGGAGAAATAACAACCACACACACACACACACACACACACACACACACACATATATAAAATACCACTCTAATGGCAGAAAGCAAAGAGGAACTAAAGAACCTCTCGTTAGGGTGAAATAGCAGAGTGAAAAAGCTGGCTTAAAGATGTGGTAGATATGCACAATTGAATACTACACTGCCATAAAAAGAATGGAATTCTGCCATTTGCAACAATGTA
>NW_011494804.1:16887-24224 GCF_000754665.1 Bison bison bison
CATCAAGAGATGAATGGATAAAGAAGATGTGGTAGATATGTACAATGGAATACTACTCTGCCATAAAAAAGAATGGAATTCTGCCTTTTGTAGCAATGTATATCAACTAGAGAACATTATGCTTAATAAAGTAAATCAGACAGGAAAAAAAAAAACTCAAACTTCAAAAAAATTAACATCATGTCTTCCAGTTCTATCACTTCATGACAAATAGATGGGAAAACAATGGAAACAGTGACAGACTTTATTCTCTTGGGCTCCAAAATCACTGTAGATGGTGGCTCCAGCCATGAAATTCAAAGACGCTTGCTCCTTGGAATAAAAGTTATGACCAACCTAGACATCATGTTAAAAAGCAGACATTACTTTGCCAACAAAGGTCCTCTAGTCAAAGCTGTGGTTTTTCTAGTGGTTATGTACTGGATGTTGGACCAGAAAGAAAGCTAATTGCCAAAGAATTGGTGTTTTCAAATTGTGGTGCTGGAGGAGACTCTTGATAGTCCCTTGGACAACAAGGAAATCAAACCAGTCAATCCTAATAAAATCAACCCTGAATATTCATTGGACGTACTGATGTAGAAGATGAAGCTCCAGTTCTTTGGCTGCCTGATGTGAAGAGCTGATTCACTGGAAAAGACCTAATGCTGGGAAAAGATTGAGGGTAGGAGAAGGGGGAATAGAGGATGAGATGATTAGATAGCATTGCCCACTCAATTCACCATTAATCTGAGCAAACTTTGGGAGACAGTGAAGGACAGAGGAGCCTGGCCCGATGCAGTCCATGGGATCAGAGTTGGACACCACTTAGTGACTGAACAACAACAAAACAACAACAGCAATAATAATCTCATTGAGTTGTGGTATGAATTAGATGAGTTTTTATGACACAGACAGCTTGGTAAAGTACCTGTCTTCTGTGATACACTCAGTAAAAGTTGGCAAACATGTAGGAAATGTTCTATATTTTATATGTATTTTCTGACTTAACTGTTTAAAGTTCTTATAAAAATTTTATTCACTTTTGATTAATATGTGTGTCATTTATGTGTAATAATTTTCTCAGTTCTATTTTCAACAGTTATGCCTTTTTGCTGATTTCTATGTTGGAATATTTATACTAGAGGCTACAAAATATGCAATATAATAGTTTTAATAGTACTTTTTAGGTCAGGGTCCTGACAGGGGTAAAACACACACTAAAACTGAGTAATTAAAAAGGAAATAATACCAAGATTATTTAACAGTATGTGAGTAGGGGTAAGAAGGTAACATGTTAGAGTAAAGGTCTAGCCCTCTTAAGAAAGAGGTGCTCATATTGCCTTTATGCTAAAGAGACAAGGGAGAAAGCTATTATCAGGACCTGAAGACAGAATTTATTGAGAAATGCAAATAGTGTATAGTAGCATAATAGAGCAAACCAAGGGAATATACACACTCCTCCTCTGTCTTTAATGTCTCCAGTATGCAACTTTGGATAAATCAAAAAGGATGCCTTAGGATAGAGGAACTCTTCTTGTTATTGTTCAGTCTCTAAGTCATGTCCAACTTTTGCAACCCCATGGCCTGCAGCATTCCAGGCTTCCCTGTCTTGTTTCCAGCTTGTGATTCATCCACCTCAGCACTTCACCTGAGGTACTCTGCATATAAGTTAAATAAACAGGGTGGCAATATATAGCCTTGACGTGCTCCTTTCCCAATTTTTAACCGAGTTCCATAAGGAAATCTGAATGTTATTTACCTGAATTGACCTTGCAGGGCACAGAAGACAGTGCATACGAGGGGGATTAGTGAATGATATCCAGTTGAGGGGCAACACTGCCACATCTTGACATGTCTTGGTGTGTTTCTATTTCTTCATAGTTAAAGTGAGTTCTTAGTTCTAATGAGGCTAAAATTTATCTTTCACACAGCAATGTTTTACCCTATTACTAATTAGTTATTTTCAAATAAATTAAGAAGAGATGTTAGTTTTCCTTTTATTGTATTTACTCACTTATTTACATGCTTTCTGAGGTTCAGTTATAACCCAGGTTCTCAACAGGTGCCCAAATTGCATTAGAAGTTAATTCATTCAGAGTTAGTTCCTGCCTTCATGAAAATTTCTACAATTCAGTGAGACAGACAAAATAAGGTAAGAAAACAAACCTATGAATAAAAGATCCCCACATTTAAAGTATTGCAAAGGAAACAGGTAATTTGCTGCAATGCAGAATGATTCTGGTGGAAGGTAGAAGGGAGTAAGTGGGGCTTGTACTTTCATACGATGTTCATTTGGGCTTCCCTGGTGGCTCAGGTGGTAAAGAATCCACCTGCAATGCAGGAGACCCAGGTTCGATCTTTGGGTCAGGGAGAACTCCTGGAGAAGGGAATGGCTACCCACTTCAGTATTCTTGCCTGGAGAATTCCGTGGACAGAAGAGCCTGGAGGGCTACAGTCCATAGAATCACAAAGAGTCAGACACAACTGAAGTGAGAGCATGCTCACATGCATAGTTGATTTACAATGTAGTGTTAATTCTGCTACAGTCCATGGGATCACAAAGAGTCGGACACGACGGAGAGACTAACAGTTTCACTTTTTCATTTCATGGAAGTCATTATGAAAGAGCACATTTAAGCTGAGACATACAATATGATTCCACAATGGCAAAAACAGCCAGGGCAAGAACTGAGGAAAAGCATTTGAGAAATACTATGCTAAAGATTTAAGGTTACTATGTGGGAAGTGAAAAACAAGTAAAGTTGGGGTCTAATGCTTCAGGTCAAGAGAAGAGGAACTGAGATTGGCCAAGTGGCTGTACAACCTATAGCTTATAATAAGATTAGACTTTATTCTCTAAGTCAGGCAAAGCCATTTGTCCCTTATTTCTCTGACACTTCACCTTCAATCATTTAAGGAATCAAGTTAGGTTTACCTTCAAAATATGTCTAGTATGCATCACTTTTTATGACAGCTATCATCTTGTTTCCAGACAGCATGATCTTAACGTCTTCCTAATCATTCCTTCATCCCAACTCCTTGTTCTCACTATCCCCCACACAGTGGTCAGGGGCATCTTCCTAAGAGTAGAAGTGATTCAAACTGTACCAATATTGTTTTCAGATTAATTTGGAATACCATTGTTAACTTAGTTATTAATGTTAATGTAGAAAAAGTGTGCCCTTTATTGATATGCAAAACTTTGTATAAATAATTTCATATAATTCTCTAGATGTCATTTACATACATATATTAATTTACATATCTATATAATAAAAAAGTCTAATGAATTACATTATCCTAAGATATATCGTTGGGCATTTTAGATTTCTTTTCAAAGATAGAGTGATTTATTAGTGTTCCTAAATAGTTTGTGTTGATATTTAAATCATTACAGGCATAAAATGGAGATATTGTGGATTTGATCCCAGAACACAGTAATAAAGCAAGTACCGGGGGACAGAGGATGAGATGCTTGGATGGAATCACTGACTCAATGAACATGAGTTTGAGCAAACTACAGGAGACAGTGAAGGACAGGGAAGGCTAGAGGGCTGCAGTCCATGGGGTTGCAAACAGTCGGACACGACTGAGCAACTAAAAAACAAGACAATAAAAGGTGCCACATAGATTTTTTGATTTCCCAATGTTTAAAATTTATGTTTACATCATTGGTAGCCTGTTAACTGTGCAATAACATTCTGTCTAAATAATATGCATACTTTAATTAAAAATAATTAATTGCTACAAAATGCTAGCCATCATCTGAACCTTCAGTGACTCATAGTAGTAAATCAAAGATTACTGACCATATAGTACCATAACACAGATGTAATAATGATGAAAATATTTGGAATATTGAAGCAATTAATAAAATGTGGCATAATCATGAAGTGAGCAAATGCTGTTGGAAAACAGTGTCAACAGACTTGCTTGGTGTAGGCTTCACATTTGCCTTCAATTTGTAAAGAACACAATATCTGTGAAGCACAATAAAGCCAAGTGCAAAATAAAAAGATATGCCTGTACATAATTCCCAGATGTACATACTTCCCGGGTGGCAGTGCTACTAGTAAAGAACCCACTGCCAATGCAAGAGACATAAGAGATGAGGGTTCAATCCCTGGGTGAGGAAGATCCCCTGGAGGAGGGCATGGTAACCCACTTTCTTGCCTGGGGAATCCCATGGGCAGAGGAGCCTGGCAGGCTACAGTCCATGGCATCGCAAAGAGTTGGGCAGACTGAGGGACTTAGAATGTGGGCACATGCCTGAACATACTTTATCTTACTGAATTCCATGGTTTTATACTTGAGGCAAAGAACTTTATAACTGTTATATAACCACTGGGACTATAAAAGAAGCATTTTGTCTCATGGAATTTTTTAAAACATATTTTCTTAGGTATCTTCAAACACCAGGACAAGTTCTATATGTTCTGAAACTATTTCAGGGAATTTTTTTTTTTAACATAGAATGTAATTTCAATGGTATAAACTGATTAAATTTGTTGCATGATTATAATTCCTTTCTGGTTTTCATAGTTACTATAGGCTTCATCTAATTGTTATATTGAAGTTTACATTTAATTTTATATTGACTACGATGTAAAAGTTTACATTGACTATGATGTTGAAAAGGTGATTATGGATGTACTCATCACGTTTTCAACTTTTCTTCTAATCCAGGCAATATCATTTTTATAGGCATAATTTTGATTCAATAATATAATAATATCAAGCATTTTTAATGAATCTAAATTATGAATAAGAAAATTAGAGAAGAATAAAGAAGAGACCTATCAAAGATAATCAGCCTTCTGTACAGCACCATTCATCATTGGCTATTGTTCTCTCTCTCTGTTGTCTCTTATTATAAAGCATATCTTATCATGTACAATTAAAAAATGATTTAGTGGCCAGTCAAATTGATTTATTATTCATCTTTAATAAAATATCACTCTATATTCAGAATACTCTAATATTCTGAAAATGTAGTTTGGTCTTTTTTTCCTCACTTTCACCATGGCAGTTCAGTTCAGTTCAGTTCAGTCGCTCAGTCATGTCTGACTCCTTGTGACCCCATGAATCGCAGCACGCCAGGCCTCCCTGTCCATCACCAACTCCTGGAGTTTACCCAAACTCATGTCCATTGAGTCAGTGATGCCATCCATCTCGTCCTCTGTCTTCCCCTTGAGAGAGTTATTTCCTAGGCAGGTTGATAGGGAGTCTAGGGGTCCCCAAGGAGAGAAGGGTCTGGAATTCTCAAGGAGGAAGAAAGGACAAACTTCTTTCTTTCTCCACATTCCTTAGGATTATATAACAATAATGTATCCTGCCTAAGGACAGTCTTTGAATTAAACCTTCAGTTATCTTAAAATGTTAATTATGGGAGTAGACCTGGTCTTTACAAGGGTGTATCTTGCCTGAGGACAGTGTTATCTTAAAATGTAAATTATGGGAGTAGGTCTGATGAGGTCTTTACAACCTCCAGACATTCTTTGGATTATATAACCTCAGTGTTAACACTAGCAAGCGGGTACTCTTTCTGCCCCCTTCTGATGCCTATGTCAGAAGCTTTCTCTATCTCCTTTATACCTTAATAAAACTTTATTACACAAAAGCTCTGAGCGATCAAGCCTTGTCTCTGGCCCCGGATTGAATTCTTCTCCTCCAGGGGCCAAGAATCCCGGTGTATTCGCGTGATTCAACAACAACCTTTCACCCTTCTCCTCCTACCCTCAATATTTCCTAGCATAAAGGTCTTTTCCAATGAGTCAGCTCTTCACATCAGGTGGCCAAAGTATTGGAGTTTCAGCTTCAACATCAGTCCTTCCAATGAATATTCAAGACTGATTTCCTTTATGATGGACTGGTTGGATCTCCTTGCAGTCCAAGGGACTCTCAAGAGTCTTCTACAACACCACAGTTCAAAAGCATCAATTCTTCCATGCTCAGCTTTCTTTATAGTCCAAATCTCACATCCATACATGACTACTGGGAAAAGCATAGCTTTGATTAGACGGACCTTTGTTGGCAAAGTAATATCTCTGCTTTTTAATATGCTGTCTAGGTTGGTCATAACTTTCCTTCCAAGCAGTAAGCGTCTTTTAATTTCATGGCTGCAGTCACCATCTGCAGTGATGGCAATTATATCAACACAACCATAGCAATTACATCAATGTAAACAAAAAGTCAATGGTTCATCATGCAGTAGATAAATTGCTAATTTTCATTAAAGTCAGCTTATAATCCTCTTGAGCAAAGCCCCTTTGCTGCATACTATGGTGAGACCCAATGTGAGACAGCAGTTTTTTGGTTTTGTTTCAATTGCAGTGCATATCCCCTTAGGTAATTCTATTTGTGCTATTCACATAAATCAAGGTAATTCTATGATACAGGTTTTATATTATAGTTTCTTATGTACTTATTACTTGGAGACTGATGCTTCTGAAACTTTTTTTTTAACTGCAGTGTAAACTGACAGATTGCCCTGAGGGGTTCTTTCTTTGAGGAGAAATGACTAGAGGCTGTGTTTTATTTTTGTAACCTCAGTTCCGAATTTGTAAACTGATTAAACTGAAATGCATTTATCTTATAATGAAAAAGGAAAAACTGATTCCTAATGGACTTGCCAGAGCAGTTTGGGACTTTTACTCATAGAGTTTTAGTTAATATCTAAATAATAATTGGTGTATCAATTAAGATAGCTTAAAGACAAAATAAAATAAATTTTAGTCTACTCCCCAAAGAATGCAATAGTGTTTAGGGAGATTAATCATTATATATGTTTTGGGACTACTCATTTTTTTCTTTCAAACCTAAAACAGAATATTAATAATTTTGTTAACTAAAGACTTCCTCTGCATTTGAACTGTCATTCTAGAATGAGTTGTATAAACCATAAACAAATATTTATTTAAGGATTTTTTTGTGTCTGGCCCACGGTTTATACTTCATATCTGCATAATTAGTTATTACTACTCAATCATACTTCACAAAATGTAAGCAAACAAACAAAAAAAAATGTGTATGTAAGTTTGATCATATTTTCTCCAGGAAATATAGGGTACATATGAGTAATCAAGGAAACATCATTAAAAATCATTATGCAATTGAGAGAATAGAAAAAGAGACAAGCTGGCAAAATAATTTAAAGTAATTTAAATTGATTGTAGGGCAAAATCTTTATCTCTGGAACAAAAGTATAACAGAAGGCACATTGTTAACCACCAATAGAGGCTTGAGCTTTGTTCAGTTCAGTTCAGTTCAGTTCAGTCACTCAGTCATGTCTGACTCTTTGCGACCCCATGAATCACAGCACGCCAGGCCTCCCTGTCCATCACCAACTCCTGGAGTTT
>NW_011494804.1:24324-37002 GCF_000754665.1 Bison bison bison
TCCCAGTATCAGAGTCTTTTCCAGTGAGTCAACTCTTCGCATGAGGTGGCCAAAATACTGGAGTTTCAGCTTTAGCATCATTCCTTCCAAAGAAATTCCAGGGCCGATCTCCTTCAGCATGGACTGGTTGGATCTCCTTGCAGTCCGAGGGACTCTCATGAGTCTTCTCCAACACCACAGTTCAAACACATTGATTCTTCGGCACTCAGCTTTCTTCACAGTCCAACTCTCACATCCATACATGACCACTGGAAAAACCATAGCCTTGACTAGATGGACCTTTGTTGGCAAAAGAATGTCTCTGCTTTTGAATATGCTGTCTAGGTTGGTCATAACTTTTCTTCCAAGGAGTAAACGTCTTTTAATTTCATGGCTGCAGTCACCATCTGCAGTGATTTTGGAGCCCAAAAAAAGTCTGACACTCTTTCCACTGTTTCCCCATCTATTTCCAATGAAGTGATGGGACCAGATGCCATGATCTTTGTTTTCTGAATGTTGAGTTTTAAGCCAACTTTTTCACTCTCCTCTTTCACCTTCATCAAGAGGCTTCTTAGTTCCTCTTCACTTTCTGCCATAAGGGTGGTGTCATCTGCATATCTGAGGTTAATGATATTTCTCCTGGCAATTTTGATTCCAGCTTGTGCTTCCTCCAGCCCAGCGTTTCTCATGATGTACTCTGCATATAAGTTAAATAAGCAGGGTGATAATATACAGCCTTGACGTACTCCTTTTGCTATATGGAACCAGTCTGTTGTTCCATGTCCAGTTCTAACTGTTGCTTCCTGACCTGCATACAGATTTCTCAAGAGGCAGGTCAGGTGGTCTGGTATTTCCATCTCTTTCAGAATTTTCTACAGTTTATTGTGATCCACACAGTCAAAGGCTTTGGCAGTCAATAAAGCAGAAATAGATGTTTTTCTGCAACTCTCTTGCTTTTTCGATGATCCAGCATATATTGGCAATTTGGTCTCTGGTTCCTCTACCTTTTCCAAAAGCAGCTTGAACATCCGGAATTTCACAGTTCATGTATTGCTAAAGCCTGGCTTGGAGAATTTTGAGCATTACTTTACTAGCATGTGAGATGAGTGCAATTGTGCGGTAGTTTGAGCATTCTTTGGCATTACCTTTCTTTGGGATTGAAATGAAAACTGACCTTTTCCAGTCCTGTGGCCACTGCTGAGTTTTCCAAATTTGCTGTCATAGTGAGTGCAGCACTTTCACAGCATCATCTTTCAGGATTTGAAATAACTCAACTGGAATTCCATCACCTCCACTAGCTTTGTTCCTAGTGATGCTTTCTAAGGCCCACTTGACTTCACATTCCAGGATGTCTGGCTCTAGGTGAGTGATCACACCATGGTGATTATCCTGGTCGTGAAGATCTTTTTTGTATGGTTCTTCTGTGTATTCCTGCCACGTCTTCTTAATATCTTCTGCTTCTGTTAGGTCCATACCATTTCTGTCCTTTATCGAGCCCATCTTTGTGTAAAATGTTCCCTTGGTATCTCTAATTTTCTTGAAGAGATCTCTAGTCTTTCCCATTCTGTTGTTTGCCTCTATTTCTTTGCATTGATCGCTGAGGAAGGCTTTCTTATCTCTTCTTGCTATTCTTTGGAACTCTGCATTCAGATGCTTATATCTTTCCTTTTCTCCTTTGCTTTTCGCTTCTCTTCTTTTCACAGCTATTCATAAGGCCTCCTCCCCTTACAGCCATTTTGCTTTTTTGCATTTCTTTTCCATGGGGATGGTCTCGATCCCTGTCTCCTGTACAATGTCACGAACCTCAGTCCATAGTTCATTAGGCACTCTATCTATTAGATCTAGTCCCTTAAATCTATTTCTCACTTCCACTGTATAATCATAAGGGATTTGATTTAGGTCATACCTGAATGGTCTAGTGGCTTTGTTTGTTACCAATGTTGATTTAAGGAGCTGGAAGCATGCCAGAAAGAATAGGGAAAAGGCATAGATATTTGAAACCCAGAGAGAAATACTGTATGAAAAGCTGCTGTAGCCTACAAAGGCACACCTTCAAAACTTTGCATTAACATGAGCTAATTTGTAATATGAAGAGTGGCATGGAAAGTCAGCCTAGGCATGGGGAAGTCTGAAAGCAAACACTTCCCCAAAGTCACTGAGTATCCAGAACTGAATGAGGAACCTAACCTGTGTTTCAAGATAATCATTATGGATCCATATTTTCCACTAAGATTTTGATCATACAATTTTGAAAAGCTTTTTTTTAATGAAGTATTTGCTATTTTTGTCATATGGATTTTTAAAATCTTTTTAAAAATAATTTTTTTGTACAGTAAGATTCTTACTGGTTATCTATTTTAAATACAGCAGCGTGTACATGTCAATCCCAAACTCCTAATAGAATTTATTTAGTTTAATGAGAATTTTACATATTTTCTCTGACTGTTGAACAGTTTGGAATGTTATTAACCAGTGGCAATACAGAAGCTGAAAAAAGTGACGGTGGAAGTGAAAGTCGCTGAGTTGTTTCTGACTCTTTTTCACCCCATTGACTGTGTTCTCCAAGCCAAATCTTGGCCAGATCTTTTCCAGGGGATCTTCCCAACCCAGGGATCAAAGCCAGGTCTCCTGCATTGCAGATGGGTATTTTACCAGCTGAGTTACCAGGGAAGCCCATTATGGAAGCATTGCAGGTGGATTCTTTACCGGCTGAGCCACCAGAGAAGCCCAGTATAGAAGTTATTAACATCAAATCAGAATGTTCAATTTTATACAATTACTATTTATTTCTATTTTGAAAATGTTCTGATTATTTTAATTACTATTACTGAAACAACACAATAAAATTAATATTTCAATGAATGGACATGCCTCATACTGTAAGCCTATAGGACTTACGGAATATTCAGTAAATACATACAACTCATTCTAAAGATTTTATAATTTCACAAAAATTCCACATTCTACATTGCTGGAAGCAGCTGTGTGTTATGGTCCTGGGGAAAAGCACTTATGAAACCAACAAAGCCACCTTTTTATCAACTGATACAGTGCTAATAAACATTAGAAAATATTTTGGGCCTGGTTGTCAAGTACTGAGAAATGATACTGCACCCTTGAATCCGTTCTTAATATTAGTTGACTGATAATGTTGCTGCAGGTGGCATTTATCGCCATGAACTCTACTGCTTCACTTTATCACTCAGACTAGATCACAATGTTCCAACAGCTGCAGTCTGTTAACTCTCATCCAAATAGCTAAAATGCCCTTAAAGGAAACCTTACTTGCCTTTGAAGGTTCCCTAGCAATTTTGAAGATTTCATAAACTCTGGTAAAGCTCAATATTTGCTACTGGATCAATACTGAATTAATTGTGAAGTAAAAGAGAAAAAGACTTTTTTTTCTCCATGAGAAAACTGAGTAACAAATATTGTTACAAAACAATGTTTGTAAGACCTGTACACATATTTCAGTAAAAATCAAGAATTTTATACTCTATTGGATTGCCCTTGCAAACTACAAAAGCATAACATGCTCATGGCAATGGATGACACAAAAGAGCACAAGATAAAACGAAGTGTGCGTGTATTCTAAGTTGTTTCAGTCGTGTCCGACCTTTTGTGACCCATGGACTGTAGCCCACCAGGCTCCTCTGTCCGTGGGATTTTCCAGGCAAGAATACTGGAGTGGGTTGCCATTTCCTTCTCCAGGGGATCTTCCCGACCCAGGAATCAAACCCATCTTTTCTCCATTCCACTCTCTCACTCGAAAAGGAAAAAAATATTAACTGTACAGTGGACATCTTTTCAAGTAAATTTTCTATGTTCATGGAAACGTATAAACACGCACAACATCTGTTTATACAAAAATGTTGTCTATTATAGACGTTACTTTGCAAGTAGAATCTTTTACCAAGCAGTACGTTTATAGAGAAATTCAATTTTTAATGATTGTATACTATCAGATATATATAGATTGTGCTATGATAGCAATAGGGATTTTAAAAAAGCCTTTGACCTCTCCCTAGGGAGGCTCTTAATTAGGCTTTCATTTTCAAAAAGCATCAGGCTTGATAGGATCTTCAGTAATCTTGTCTGGTCCCTGTTCACAGCAAGATACACAGTTTATAATCCAGCCTATGTTTAGAGATGTCGGACAGATCTCACAATATCTAATCCCAAATTAAGCAACCTTCTCATTCAAGCCACTCATCCTCACATATAACCTAAATTCAGGATTCTTTGCAACGTTAGCATATTTTCTCTGCCTTTGGTTCTCTTGTTAGAGAATCATTCTAATGAGGTAACTAGTTTCTGGTTGGTAACATATTAGCAACCAATTCCAGATCATTTGTTTTCATCTAGATGTGAGGTCTTTCTTTTATTCCCCCAATATTCAGGACAGTGGTATGAAACACATTTGGAAACCTGATTTGTATAAGAATACCATGTTTAATAAGATACTGCTCATCCTTTTCTTTTGGAGAAGGAAATGGCAACCTACTCCAGTATTCTTGCCTAGAGAATCCTGTGGACAGAGAAGCCTGGGGGCTGTTGTCCATAGGGTCGCACAAAGTCGGACACGACTGAAGCGACTTAGCATGCATGCATGATTTTTTTTAGTCATTGTCATTCTATTATTGGGCATTTGGGTTCCTTTCATTTATTATCACTTCAGAGAATTTTGCTGGAAGTTGTTAAATAGCGGACTTTTCTTTCCATATTTTTATTATGAAGTGAGAATGTTGAACATAGTGGGGTGCATATTTCAATTTTAGATTCTCCCAGTTCAGTTTCCCAGAAGATTGCTATGATTGGCACTTTCATCAGAAATGTATGAGAGGGCCATTTTGCTTGACCTCACCAGCGTTGAATATTATTAGTCTTCAGTATATTTGCCAATATAATCAATGAATTGTTAGTCATTGATTAGCTTTTTCATGATTAATAAAGAGGTTAAACAGCTTTTAAAATACTTAGTGGAAAATTGAAATGATAGCCTTTCTTACTCTGTATATTCTTGTCATAATCTCAACCAACTTTTTCATTTTGTTTAATGTTCCTTTACTTTTTAATTTGCTGGAGCTATTGGTACATTAAAATATCATTACACTCCTTTTTTTTTTCTGTTTCAGATCTTTTCTCCCAGCTGTTTTATGTTTGTCTTATTTTTCTATTTGGGAAATATTAATTTCTTATACTCAAATATATTACATATGCTTCTTTCCTTGGTATCTTGGTATCTTCTGTCTTGCAAAATGACTTCCTAATTTTTTAAATTTGGATTTTAATCTTTTTAGAATTTACTTTTACATGTGGTATGAAATAATGGTTTAATTTGCTGTTTATAATGTTTTTGATGATTCAAAATTAATATTGTAATTCTAAATTTCCAAAGATATTACTTATATGCCTATATGATTCAAACATGTAATTATTCCAGTATGGATTTTATAGCATGGTACTTATTTTTTTGTTCCTCCCCTCCTTTCTGGTTTCAAGTCCTGAAAATGTTTATGATTCTAAACAAAATCCCTGTGAATGACCTGCTATTCTGAATGTTGTTCACGTCTGTTGTTATTTGGGCTGGGGAAGGGAGCAGAGCACACGCGTGTGTGTGTGTGTGCATGTGTTTGTGTTTGTCTAGGTGTGTATTGTGTGGTTGTAACTCTCTCTGCCTTTTCTTTCTTTGTTTTTGAACTGGCATAGATTCTGACAGCCTAAAGGGTTATATACTGCTCAGACTTTTATCAGAAGGTTTTGTTTGCTATTTTCTTTGTAACACTGTAAATAGCTTCTGGCTACAGTAGCACAGGTGATTTTTGATGAACAGTTCAAGAAATGTCTGTGAAAGCTATGAAGCTCACAGTTAGAAATTAAGTAAATTTTAGAAATTAGTTAGGAATTTGATTACTTGGCAGGGGTTGGGGCTAGCGTCGTATTTTTTGTTTTGTTTTTTTGAAGTAATATTGGATATACAGAAATAGATTAATAAACATTTGCATGGTCATGACTCACTTCATTGTCATTAATGACTAAGGGTATAATATCAGTTTCGTTCTCTACTACAAAGACAAGGAATTAAAAAGGGGGAGAGCGTGAAGTAGCAAAATAATGAATAATCATAATGACCATCATTTAATAATTCTTATTATCCAACACATTTTATAATAATTATACACGTTGAAATTTAAAATATGTGTTTGAAAAATAAAATTATACTTTTAAAAATGATGTTGCTGCTGTTGTTTAGTTGCTAAGTCATGTCTGACTCTGCAGCCCCATAGACTGTTCCCCTGCCAGGCTCTTCTGTCCATAAGATTTCCCAGGCAGGAATATTGAAGTGGGTTGGGATCTTCCTGATCCAATGATTGAACCCATGTCACCTGCATTGACAAGCGGATTCTTTATCAATGAGCCAAAAATGATATTTCAACTTAAGTCTGAGTTTTCTTTCTTGATATAAATAATTTCCTGCTACTGCTAAGTCACTTCAGTTGTGTTCGACTCTGTGTGACCCCATAGACGGCAGCCCACCAGGCTCCCCCGTCCCTGGGATTCTCCAGGCAAGAACACTGGAGTGGGTTGCCATTTCCTTCTCCAATGCATGGAAGTGAAAAGTGAAAGTGAAGTTGCTCAGTCATGTTCGACTTAGCGACCACATGGACTGCAGCCTACCAGGCTCCTCCATCCATGGGGTTTTCCAGGCAAGAGTACTGGAGTAGAGTGCCATTGCCTTCTCCAAAATAATTTCCATTTGTGTGAAATTTTGCCTGAAGGCTATTTTCCTAGGTAGTTGGTTAGTGGGGATATTACTGATAATGAGAATAATGAAATGAAGACACTCAAATACTCAACAGATTTGTCCAATTCTTTTAATTTCTCTGATGTTCACATAGAAAAAATATTTTATTTCCCTTGGAAGCATTAAGAAAAGGGATCCAAACTGTTGTAACATGGAAGTTTAAATACATGTATTCAGACTGTGACAATCACAAATGCTTGAACAAAATAGATTCTTTATTATATAAAATATTTTATTCCCTTAAACTTTAATTTTTAAAGACTGTTTAAAGCAAAAAGAAATAAGGACTAAGGCTCATAAGTTAATTCATATAGAACACAACATTTAAAAGCCAACTCTCCTACAGTTATTTTTTTTGTGTGTATAATTATTTTACACTTTGTTCATGCTTATTTATCAAGGTACTTATAAATGTGATCATCACTGAAGTTCTATCATATCAGGGTTTTCAAAATATTAAAACAGTGATTAAGAAGGTGAAATGAAAGATTTAAGGAAAAGGCATATAATTATATCAAAGAATTCAGAAAAAATAAGCCTTATCAAAATTTATTTGTAATAAAAGGAACATTTTTAGTTACAAAATTTGAAAAATTTTAAACTATTTAAGGTAATGGTCAAACATACAAATAAATCTAACTCTGTCATCATGTTTATAGCTATTTTAGAAATATTTCCCAAAAGAACTAGAATAGAATTACATTCTCTATCATTATTTCACTTTAATTTTATAGGTTGTATGTGTGGTATGAAAGAGTAGCAGATCCTGGCTAATTTCAATAAATCTAGAAAATGAAACATAATATAAAATTAGGTGAAAAATGTCATTTCTTATGTAGGACAGGGAAATCTTGGAGAATCTAGAAATCATTAGAAATAAAATAGTTAAAGCAACATTGTTCAGCATAAAAATAATATTCAGAAATCAGAACACTTTATAATCATAATTAAATAATATTTTTTAAAAACCTCAAAAAAGCTAAAATTAGAAGATACACGTAAGTTTAGCTACTAAATGATGTCTAAGACTTTTCTAAAGACAGTTATAATTTTATAACAAAGTATTAAAAAGATCTCAAAAACTAGATAAACATACTATGTTCATGGACAACACTATTCAAAATGTAAAGATTCTAATTATAAAAAAATCATTAATTTAAAAATTCTCATTTAGAATACTAGTGATATGTTCGTAGTATTTGATTAACTAATTTGCATGCAGAGGAACCATCTGTACAAGTGTCAAGAATAGCCAAAGAAATATGGGTGAAATAAAGGTAGCAAGACTTATAAGTAAGTATACGTTAAGGATCAGAGGAGAAGTTCTCTTCAGAGAAAGAGAGGGATGCTGATATAATGAGTTCCCATGAGGTGAGAAAAGCAGCAAGTGAAAGCACTTCTTCCTCGTATCTCAGAACAAGTGAGGAGCTTTCAAGTCAACCACTTAGAGAGCTGAACACGTGTTCTTTCAGATTTGGGGATCGTAGAGCCTGGTGTCCGGTTACCCTCTGGAGAAGGGTAAAGAAGAAAAGCTGTGGTTGAAACAGTTTTCTTCGCTGACTGTGTTCAGAGCAAGTCGTGCTTATTAATGGTGGTAAAAGGATGCATGGCCTGTCACTTGAATTTACAGAGGCAACGGGATTCCAATAAAAGAGCTCATGGGTTCTGTAGGACCCATCAGTAAAGAAAGGAGTTTAAAACGGTCTTCCAGGCAACAGGTAGCATTTGCTAAGGGGCTTCACCCAGAAGTCACCACAGGAGAATATCTAAAAACACAAAAAAGCACACTAATAGACAGTAATAGCAACTATGGGCTTCCCTATGGCTCAGCTGGTAAAGAATCTGCCTGCAATGCTGGATCCCTGGGTTTGAGCCCTGGGTTGGGAAGGTTCCCTGGAGAAGGGAAAGGCTACTACCCACTCGTTTTCAGACCTGGAGAATTTCATGGACTGTATAGTCCATGGGGTCACAAAGAGTTGGACTCGACTGAACGACTTTCACTTGCCTCTGAACTGTCCTGAAGGAACAGAGACCATATTAAATATTATCCATGAAGCAGAATCTTTATTTATTAAAGACTGATTTTTAAGAAGTTTAAGCAAATGGCTCAAATAAATACAAAATGAAGATGTGTCAAAGAAAAAGTAATTGAAAAGGAAACCATTAAGATAGTACTTCCAGTTAAAATAACATTTGAGGATTGTAGACAATATAATAAATGAATACTAAATAAGACTGCTTGGTTACTTACAAAACTTATTCATTCCATATGTAACAAAGCTCAGTAATTTGTAGGGCTATCTTTTCTCGCAGAAAGAAAGTGTCTGCATCTCTCTTGGACAAAATTATCCAACTTAATATGTACTACATCTGGGACTTTGAAATGAATTGGATAAAGTACATTTCTCTGGATAATCCTCAGGTGGGTCTTTTAAATAGTGAACTCATATGACCTTAAAGTGACATATTGCCCACCTTTTAGACTTATTTCCAAGTTTGGGGTAATTTTTCTTAAAGTATGTTCATTTTGAATTCCCTTCACTGTGGTCAGTCCTCAAGGATTAAAAACCCCCCTTTAATGACATCTCCTAACCAAATTCCACTCTCCATGACACACTTTGAAGTCTGAAGCCAATCCCCCAGATGGAGGAAAAGGAGTCTATTTAATCTAAATAATGTTCAAGGCTTTTATGACCACACTGTATTGTACATTTTAGTTACTCTACAGAGACTGATAAGGTTATATTGCATTTTGAAAATTTCTTAAGGGAGTAGAACTTATATGTTACAATCAAAACAGAGCAAAACAAAACAAAAGATAAATATGTGAGGTGATAGATGTGTTAAATAACTCAATGGGGGGATTCTTTCACAACATATATGTATATGTATATCAAATCATCATAGTGTGTGTGCACATGTGCTCAGTCTTGTCCGACTCTTTGTGACCCTCATGAACTGCAGCCCACCAGCTCCTCTGTCCGTGGAATTTTCCAGGCAAGAACACTGGGGTGGGTTGCCGTTTCCTACTCCAGAGGATCTTCCTGACCCACGAATCAAACCTGTGTCTCCTGCATCTCCTGCATTGTCAGGCAGATTCTTTACCACTGAAATAGTTTGGAAGCCCTCATCATAATGTTCCAGTGTACTTTAAATGTCTTACAATTTCCTTTGTCACCTACACATCAGTAAGACTGAAAAAAATAAAAGAAGACTGTTTTTAAGACTAAGAATGACACAAAATGCTGTGGAATGGGTCATAGATTTTCTAACAGGACATATTTTGAAGTGACAGTGGGAGAAAGAATAGGATTGCTTCATGAACGCACCTGAGTTCAGCATTTTGTAGAATAGTTATATTTGTAGGAAGGAAGAATTATAAATGATTGCCATTTACAGGAGAATGAGCAAATAAATTGTGCTATAATCCTATAATAAAATATATTACACAATTAAAATGAATTAACTCTAAATGTGATGCAATATCCTAGACTGAATCCTGGAACAATAAAAAAGCATTAATGGGAAAAAAAAATGCTAATTTCAAATAAAGCATGAATTTTAGTTAATGGTAATATTCCTAGGTAGGTTTCTTGGTTTTGATAAATATTCTGTGGTGATATAAAATGATAACATTAGGGGAATATGGATAATGGGGTAATGGGAGCTGTGATGATTAATTTCCTGGCTCATCATGACTTAACCACAGGGTGCCCAGGCATGTGGTCAAACATTATGACATTAACATTTGAATTGGTAGACTAAGTAAAGCAGATTGGTCTCTCTAATCTGGATGGGCCTCGTTCATTCATTTGAATGCCTAAATAGAACAGAAAGGGTAACACTCCTATGAATGAGGGGGGATACCTCTGCCTGATCTCTTTTGAGCTGAGACATCTTTCCTTTTTTTTTTTCCATCTTCTAATCTAAACTGAAATATAAGCTCATCCTGGTTCTAGAGACAATGGACTTTTAGACTAGAATAGTGTCAGAGGCTTTCTTGGGTCTCTGAGATACCCACTGAATATCATAGGACTTGTCAGTCTCCATTATTGTGTGAGACAACCTCTTATTAAAATAAGTCTCATATGTATGGTATAGATACGCATCTCTCTTCAAGAAGGGGAATGTGGTCACTGTGCTGACCAGGTGGTCCCTAGGTTCCAGCTTCACCAATACCATGCATGTAGCACCCACACTGTGCTGGGCCCCAGAACCCCTCCTCCAGGCCCTGTTCTATCCCCTTTCCCAACCCATCCTTGGAGTCAGCAAGGCCTGCAATGCTCACCTGGAGCTGCAGTGTGACACTGGTGGGCTGGGACCCCAGGGAAGACTCTGGTCCTGACCTTACTTGCTTCTCTAATCCCCTCAGCTTGCATTGGAAAGTCAAGAAAAAATGAAAAGAAAAGAAATGTACGTATATATATGAGATGGCTGGATGGCATCACTGACTTGATGGACGTGAGTCTGAGTTAACTCCGGGAGATGGTGATGGACAGGGAGACCTGGCGTGCTGCGATTCACGGGGTCGTAAAGAGTCGGACACGACTGAGCAATTGAACTGAACTGAACTGATGTATGTATTGGGTTTCCCCATGGCTCAGCAGTAAAGAATTCTCCTGCAATGCAGGAGACACAGGTTTTATCCCTTGATCAGATCCTCTGGAGGAGGGCATGGCAACCCACTCCAGTTTTCTTCCTGGGAGAATGCCATGGACAGAGGAGCCTAGCAGGCTACAGTCCACGGAATTGCAAAGTTGGACATGACTGGGGTGACTAAGCACACACAGACACACACACACACAAATATACATCCACATATTCAGTGAGAATAATGTTTAACATGTAAATCAGTGAGCATTGACTCTTCTTCTTTTTCAGCCCCACACACAGGCCCAATGGCCAACATGTGCAGAGGAAATGACCTCTTGCTGTGTCCACCACAGTCCCTGCTCTGTGGCTGAATCTGCTGCCAACCCTCCCTTCTTTCCAGCAAAAACAGAAGCTCACAGTGGCTGTACCACACTGAAGCAGTAATGTGTTTCATATTTCATATCACGCCCACATCCCTTCCTAATATCTCCCCTCTTACAGAGAAAACGGAAACAGTCGTTAAGGGTCAGAGGTGCATGCCTCCCTATGATATGGGTTCCTACCTCACAATAAGAAAGTGAAGAGATGCTCCTATTAGGAAATATATGCACTAACACATGTGTTTGTATTGTCAGGCTGTATATTGTCACCCTGTTTATTTAACTTATATGCAGAGTACATCATGAGAAATGCTGGACTGGAAGAAACACAAGGTGGAATCAAGATTGCCGGGAGAAATATCAATAACCTCTGATATGCAGTAACCACCCTTATGGCAGAAAGTGAAGAGGAACTCAAAAGCCTCTTGATGAAAGTGAAAGTGGAGAGTGAAAAAGTTGGCTTAAAGCTCAACGAAGATCATGGCATCCGGTCCCATCACTTCATGGGAAATAAATGGGGAAACAGTGGAAACAGTGTCAGACTTTATTTTTTTGGGCTCCAAAATTACTGCAGATGGTGACTGCAGCCATGAAATTAAAAAACGCTTACTCCTTGGAAGAAAAGTTATGACCAACCTAGATAGCATATTCAAAAGTAGAGACATTACTTTGCCAACAAAGGTTCGTCTATTCAAGGCTATGGTTTTTCCTGTGGTCATGTATGGATGTGAGAGTTGGACTGTGAAGAAGGCTGAGCGCCAAAGAATTGATGCTTTTGAACTGTGGTGTTGGAGAAGACTCCTGAGAGTCCCTTGGACTGCAAGGAGATCCAACCAGTCCATTCTGAAGGAGATCAGCCCAGGGATTTCTTTGGAAGGAATGATGCTAAAGCTGAAACTCCAGTACTTTGGCCACCTCATG
>NW_011494804.1:37102-51301 GCF_000754665.1 Bison bison bison
CCATTCTGAAGGAGATCAGCCCAGGGATTTCTTTGGAAGGAATGATGCTAAAGCTGAAACTCCAGTACTTTGGCCACCTCATGCGAAGAGTTGACTCACTGGAAAAGACTCTGATGCTGGGAGGGATTGGGGGCAGGAGGAGAAGGGGACGACAGAGGATGAGATGACTGGATGGCATCACTGAGTCGATGGACGTGAATCTGAGTGAACTCCGGGAGTTGGTGATGGACAGGGAGGCCTGGCATGCTGTGATTCATGGGGTCACAAAGAGTCACACACGACTGAGTGACTGAACTGAACTGAACACATGTGTGCTAGCCAACGTGCTCAAAATCCATGTCCTATAGATCTCACATTATCACATACTAGAATATGTCATTTTGTTTCTCCCTAATTCACTTTTCCTTTTACTAAAAAAATAAAACTCAGTCACATAAATGGCTGTACCTTTTCCCCTTCCTTACTCCGTAATCCAGGCAGATGTACTCAATATGCACATTAAAAGTGAAGCAGCCCCACATCCCTTTCTATAAAACAGTCAAATGGCTGTTTCAGATAAATTGTTCCTAAAGTGTAACAAAAACCTGTTTGCAGGTCAGAGTCCCCTGAATGAACATTAGCTTTACTTGATTAAACCAGGGAATGTTAATGAACCTATCAATTGTTTTGGTCTTTATACTTTACTCTTACAAGTAGAGAGAACAGTGAATGGCTTTGTGCTAACTGCCTTATTCAATAGAAGCCCATATTCAAGTGAGAGATGTAGAAAATTTCAAATCCAATTGCTATTAATAAGAATTCATTTTACTCTTATGTCTTTGCCTACTGTGCTAAAGGTTATCTATTGTTTTAATCCTCTTTTTATTTTCTAATTCTCTAGGATTCCCTTTCCTTCTAATCACCTTCCCACTTATTAAAAACTCAAATATATGAAACCATGGCACCTGGGGATTCTTCAGGGAGAAATACTGGAGTGGGTTGCCATGCCCTCCTCCAGGGGATTTTCCCAACCCAGGGATCAAACCCAGGCCTCCTACATTGCAGATGGATTCTTTACCATCTGAGCCATCAAGGAAGCCCATGTGAAGCCATATTACCTTTTTTACTATTTTTTATTCTAGTCTCCTTAAAAGTCCCACGTAATAACATATTTTTATTTGATTTATGAAAATTTTATCCTAAATATTTGCAGCTAGTACTGCCAGTATCTTAACTTTGTTATGTCAGATGGTGCAGCAAATTACAAATGTTTGATTTAGTTACTGCATAGATCAATATAAATAAAGAAAACAGTCAATTTAGTCATGTCTGACTCTTCACGACCCTACGGACTACAGCCTGCCAGGGTCCTCTGTCCATGGGATTCTCCAGGCAAGAATACTGGAGTGGGTTGCCATGTCCTGCTTCAGCATGTATTATGGTAATAAGTAATCAAGTCTATGTAAAATCTCGTCCCCTCCTTCGAAGATGTAACTATTGAAGACCGTTGCTACCATTCCCTCCCCCTAAAAAAGCTGTTTTTGTGATTTTATTTCAACATCTGCCACCTAGTACATTGTAATAATTTTATTAAATATTACAGTCCTGAAGCTAGTTTCACTAATAATCTATAGTATATTCTGTTTTGTATCTATTCACATAGACTAGTATAAAAAAGAATGACATTTTACTAATCTGCATTTCTTCTCTTTCTTCTGCTCATGACCTATTAAGAAAAAAATATAATGCGGTCTGATCTAGTTCATGGTATATGTAGCTAAGTCTCTCCAAAGAGACAATCTTTGGGAGCTCCCTGGTGGTTTTGTGGTTAGGACTCAGTATTTTCACTACCATGGCCTGGGGTCAATCCCTGATCTGGGAGCTAAGATTCTGCAAACTGCCCAGCAGGGCCAAAAAAAAAAAAAAGACAATCCTTGAGGCAAAATTCAAGCTCTCTTGTATGGCCTTGGAGAGTTTTTCTCTAGAGGTCACTCCATGACTAATAGATTCTTTATTAGAATGCATTGCATCAGTTGCTTCAGATCCTACTTTTTGTTTCAAAAAATGATATCGTTCTGAGCTCCAGAATATTTCTGGCTGATAATTCTTCTCTATTTTCTAACCATATTTCTGTGTTATTTATCCAAACTCAGAAACTGTGAAGTTTTTCTTTTCATTTCATTTTCATCTCGTTAATACAAGTAGAATGGAAGAAAACAATTTGCTCTTTGGATTGATTTTACTAAAGTGTTGAGCTCTGAAGAATTGATCCTTTTGAACTGTGGTGTTGGTGAAGACTCTTGAGAGTCCCTTGGACTGCAAGGAGATCCAACCAGTCCATCCTAAAGGAGATTAATCCTGAATATTCATTGGAAGGTCTGATGTTGAAGCTGAAATTCCAATACTTTGGCCACCTGATGCGAAGAACTGACTCATTTGAAAAGACCCTGATGCTGGGAAGGATTGAAGGCAGGAGAAGGGGTGACAGAGGATGAGATGGTTGGATGGCATCACCAACTCAATGGACATGAGTTTGGGTGGGCTCCGGGAGTTGGGTTGGACAGGAAGGCCTGGCGTGCTGCAGCTCATGGTGTCACAAAGAGTTGGACACAACTGAGCAACTGAACTGAACTGACCTGAACAGTAGGAAGGGGAATAATATAACGTTGCCTATTTGAATAATGATGCCAGAGGAAGCTTGGGGTAAGGATAAAACTTCAAGACAGAATGCTGCCCTACAAACTGCAAACGCAGCTAATTGAAATCTTTAGGCATCTGGTAACTAAGTGAAAATTCAATATAACATTTTTGCCTTCAGTTCTTCCTATCCATTTAATAGACTAAGCAAAATGCACCATGCAATCTTGCATAAAGGAAAAAACATAAAAATCATTGACTGAGTTACCCTGTGGATTTGATAAATTATATGTCAGGATTCAATACTAGATGCATTCTCTCTCTATGTCCTTTCCTGGAAACAACCCATGGGGAAAGAAAGAAAAGCAGAAGGGAATTTCGATTCGTTCCCTCTACTTGATTCCCGTCTTTAACTTCTCCACCTCAGCCCCACCCCAAGTTCCTTTCACCTTTTGACTGTTAGGTTAGCTAGATAACTTTCCAATTTCTGAAAATATTTTTTAAAATAGCTTATTTTTGACATGTTATTTCATGTGTCACTTTCTGGCATTTTCAGGTTGTAGGAATGGTTTTGCTCATACAAAACCCAGAACTAACATTTAGATGTTTTGGCCATCAGAGAAATATCATATTCATTTTTATTTTGTATGTATGTATTTCTGGGTGTTTTTCTTTTGAAAAAAAAATTTATTTATTTATTTGCTTGTGCAGGGTCTTTGTCGCTGCGTGCACTTTTCTCCAGTTATGGCAAGCAGGGGTTACTCATCGTCGTGGTAGATGGGCTTCTCACTGCGGTGGCTTCTTCTGTTGCAGAGCACCAGCTCTGGATGTGCAAGCTTCAACAGTTGTGGCAAATGGGCTCAGAAGTTGTCACTCCCAGGCTGCAGAGCACAGGCTCAGTAGTTGGGGAGCACAGGCTTGGTTGCTCCACGATATATTGAATCTTCCCCCATCAGGGATCAAACCCATGTCTTCTGCATTGGCAGGAGAATTCTTTACCATTGAGCCAGCAGGGAGCCCTCTGGGTGCTTTTCTTGATTAGCAATGGTACAGGTCAGGTAACAAATTTGTCACAACTATGATATTAATAGAACATTGAAGGCATTGTTGTAATCTCGGTATTGGGAAACATGTAATTCCCAGTTTCATGCTTATTCCCAGCTGCACAAGTTTTATTCCAAATTCATGGCATCATCGACTCAATGGACATGAGTTTTAGCAAACACCAGTAGATAGTGAAGGACAGGGAAGCCTGGCATGCTGCAGTCCATGGGGCCGCAAAAAGTCCGACACGAGCGAGTGACTGAACAGCAACAGCATTACTCCGTCATAATCCATCAAGAATCTGGACAAATGTCTTTTTTTCAGAGCTCCTCTGCAAGAATAGATCCCACTTTAAAACCATTTTCACTACGTTTTTAAGACATAAAAATCTTGTGAAACACATTAGCTTGGAAACAAATGTTCTCTGAATTGTAATGTTAGTCAAAATCCTTTTTCAGAAAAGCAAACACATATTACTTGATAGATTGAAGTATTCTAATACTTTTAATTATTGGTTTATGATTCTTAGTCAAACTCTTACCAATGAAAAGGCTTTTCTATTTAGCTATTGCAGAGGTTTTCTGTATCAACACAGTCTATTTTTACTATGGATTGTGGTATCCCCACCAAGGCTAAATGGACATATTTCCATCTCAGTGGAGTAAGTGAATTATTCCCAAAGGTAAAGAAAGTATCGCCTTTATTTTTATTTATTTTTGTTGTTGTTAACTTATTTACTTTTAATTTGAGGATAATTGTTTTACAATATTGTGTTGGTTTCTGCCATATATCAGCATGAATCAGCCATAGGTCTACATATGGCCTTCCCTCTTGAACCTCCCTCTCACATCCCACACCATCCCACCCCCAGGTGGTCACAGAACACCAGATTTGAGCTCCTTGTATCATATAGCGAATTTCCACTGGTTATCTAATTTTACCTGTGGTGATGTATATGCTTTAATGCTACTCTCCCAATTTGTCCCAGCTTCTCCTTCCCCCTCTGGGTCCACAAGTCAGTTCTCTATATATGCATCCCCACTGCTGCCTTGCAGACAGGTTAATCAGTACCATCTTAAAAGGTGAGAGAGAACACAAAATCAAAAAATCAACAAGTAGTGGCTCCTTTCTCTGAGATATTTCTTTAATCCAACAGTGTAATTGACAAATTCTTAGATCCAATTCTGTTACTGGTGTTTCCTGTATCTTTCTTTCGTTCTTCTGAGGCTATTTCTTTACACCTAAAAATGAATCCATACCTTTCTTGAATCATGACACATACTTAGTAGATTCAATGAAGTGTGTCCAATGGCATATTTTTTTTTCTCCGAACTAAATTGCTAACTCTAAAGACAAATAGATGTCCTTTCTCCATTACGTCATTAAAATTATATATGACTTTGAAGTATTTCTTGGAACACTTTCTCCCCTCCCCAGTTAAGAATGATTCATGTAGTATTACCCCGAACAGATCTATGAATGCAGCAATCCATTCATTATTCCAAGTCTGTAATTATACTCTAAAAACCCTATACAAATGAAATATTTAATAAAATATACAAATGCAATAAAATGTGAGAAAAGAACTGATGTAAAGTGTTTGAAACAGTCTTATATAGCTTTGTTCTTATGATAACCCCAGTAATTCTCACCTTCATTTCATTTTCCTACTTCTCAAAAGAATCATTAGCTTAGAGGAATTTCTTCCTGTTTGCAGTTTCACAATTTGAGATTTCATATTTTCTCAATATCTTTGTCACTTCACACTGGCAAAACTTCAAAGGAGTAAGGCTGCAGTTTCAATCCATATATGACAATATCTCATTTTTCCCTAATTGTTAGTTTACTAATTAGAATTTTTTGGTACATATATGTATCATTCATGAATTTTCCCTTTGTTCAGAATCTGAAACACACTATATCTAAATGCAGGGCATTTCTTATATTCTAACTTAAATAGCAAGATATATCACTCCACATTTAACATCAATTTAACATGTTTGGTAAAGATCTCTTCTATTACATCCTAGAGAAAAAAAAATGGCACAAAAGATGTTGCTCATTTGGTTCTTTGCCTCCTACCCAGATAACTTCAATTCTTTCAAAAATGCTCCTACAGATTCCGTGATTTTCTCACTTGGCATTTTTCTCTAAAAGAAGTTTCACTAAAAAATATGTGCATGTATCTCTGCAGCTCATACATCCATGAGGCCTTAGGTATTTCAGAGAAAATTGGAATGAGGGACAATTGTTTACAATCTCTAGATTGTTATTTAGAAGGGTGCTAAATCATTTCTGTGTGAGAAGTGTGGCTTCCTAGGTGGCAATGGTGGTAAAGAAACCACCTGCCAATGCGGGAGACATAAGAGACAAGGGTTTGATACCTGGGTAGGGAAGATCTCCTGAAGGAAGTTACCACAACCCACTCCAATAGTCTTGCCTGCAGAATTCCGTGGACAGAGGAGCCTGGTGGGCTATAGCCCATAGGGTCACAAAGAGTCGAATATTACTGAAGCGACTTAGCATGCAAATCAATTACCTGGTGTTTGCATTATGAATGATTTATGATTGGTCTTTGTTATTAATTGATAGCAAAATGATTCTGAGGGTCTGTATCTTTGAGGTTGTTATTATTTTGAAATGATATCATAGTCAAAAGCTTAATTGAAGTGTTTGTATTATATTGAAATAATTGAAGTATTTTAATGGCTACTGCTTCAATTCCCAGGTAATTTCCCTGGAAAAATTTCCTGGTAAACCCCAAAGCTACATACTTTTTTTATATTTTACGCTTTGAGTTTGGTTCTCAAATGTCAAATTCTTTGTTTGTCATTGGTTCTCTCTTTAGCAATAAATTCTGTACTGCAGATATGATTTGAGTAGATGACCTTCGATTAAGCACTTTCTCTGTTATTCTCACTGAAGTGCCAATATCCTGAAAGCAATATAAAGGTTTTAGTAGCAACTTTTCCCTTGCATGAGATAAAACAGATAATAAAGATTGGCTTTCCCTGGGTACAGGCTGACCAATAGTAGCTTTAAAAGACACAAAATGTGCTCTTCACATGAGTTATCTACTAAATAAAATAGGAATATAAACAGAGGACTCACTTACAACTGTATCAAACACATTCTAATGCAGAAATGAACACTTTAAAAAATCAGCAATACAGCAAATTTATGAAAAACCTAACATTAACACTAATAATATTTTTAGTGGTAGTTTTACTATGGTCAATATTTATTGAACAATTTCTATGACTGTTGCAGTGGGGTAAATATTTTATATACATTGTCTTAAGTTCCACCATAATACCTCTGAGGAGGATTTTATTATTACTCTGGTTGTTTTTACATGAAAAACAGGTTATCTGACTATCTGGCTAGAAATGGTCACAGTTGTGTTTTATTCCTGGATGTGCCTGTCATGTTCAGGCTCCTAGTCACTTTCTCACTCTGCTTTAAGAATAATAAGTTCATCTTGGGACACTTTTACTGATGTTTATCTGAGTTCTTCTCTAGAATATTCTGTTTCATTCACATGTTAGTAGCCATCTTAATATTTATTAGAACTCTTTATATTATGTTATTATATGCATTAGTAGTTTTCTTGTAATTGTGTCTATATTTGACTATGCTACGTATGATCCAATGGCATTTTCATGGAATTTTTTTTTCTATAACCAGCATTGTCAAGGTCACTTAACACATATTGAGTTTTTCTAACAAATTTTAATGCAGTGCTCTAATTTGTTGATAATAAGGAATGTTGTTTTAAAAACACTGTCAGGAAATGTTGTAACAGTTGCAACATTCACTAGAAATCCTTGCTAGACAGCTCCCTTTTATGCCTCAAAGGATCCACTCTGGCTCTTCCTCCTTCTCTTTGGCTGGCTGGTCTCCATAGTGAATTTCAGCAAGATTCTTGTACCCTAATGGCTTCCAGTTGTTGTAGCCCATAAGTAAGCAAGCAAGGGGCTTCCCTGGTGGCTCAGTGGTAAAGAATCAGCATGCCAATGCAGGAGACACAGCTTTGATCCCCTGGTCAGGGAGATCCCTTGGAGAAGGAAATGGCAACCCACTCCAGTATTCTTGCCTGGAGAATTCCATACACAGAGAAGCCTGGTGGGTTACAGTTCATGTGGTCACAAAAGAGCTGGATATGACTTAATGATTAAACAACAACAACCAGGTAAGAGATTGAGGGAAAGGAAAAGAGTAAGATTACTCTGAGTTTTCTATATTAGACTTTAGTTTTTAGAGCAGTTTTAGGTTCATAACAGATTTGAGCATAAAGTGCAGGGCGTTTCAGCAGATCTCATGGCATCACACAAGTTACCGACTCCCTCACCATCATCAAAGGAAACTGAAGACCTAAGTAAATGAACAAATATTTCATGTTCCTGGAATCAACACCATCACACTGTCAAGATGAAAATGACTGTGTTTTAAATTCCAGGCCCCATGGAGGCAAAACCATGCGTTCTCACATCTCTTCTGCTCCATCCCTCAGCTCCCAGCTCTGTGTTCAGCTGACTAGTGACCTGCATGTGTGATGCTCCTGAAACTGCTGTCTCTTCCCTCTGTGCATCCACAAAACTCAAGGCCCTTTCCTTCTCTTCCCAGGAGATGTTCTCCGTCTACACATTCCTCTCTCAGGAAGCCATCTCTCACTTGCACTAGATTAGCAAATGAATTCCCAAAATCAGAGCTGGAAAACAGATTGCTTTAGAAAAGTGGTATATCGAATGCTGTAGCAGCCTTAACCACAGGTGAAGTGGTTTGGCAAGTGTGTAAAGGCACATAAAGTGGCTATCATTCTAAAAGGTAATATTGACAAATCCCACAAAACAAATTTACCAAGGAGTGCTGAAGGTTTAAGCAAACATGAGGCACCATAAGAATGATAGCATCAAAGTTATACAAATCAATAAAGAGTATTAGAAAAGCCACTCCTCTTCTGGGCTCTTTCAAATATTACAGTTTCATTTTTTGTGCTGAATATTTGGATTTCCTTCACATTTAGCCTCCAACCATAAGTGTGACCTACGCAGACATAGAATTCTGACATTTGGAACACATTTACAAAAGAAACAGAGCTAGAGAAATAATTACATTACTCAACTGTAACAAAACAGAAGTAGCATATTTGTTATATTTCTTTCATCCTAAGCTCTCTAATGCTTCTAGTTTATGCTTTTAAATATACACATGGAAAACATAAGAACCATAATTTTCATGTCCTCTATTAATGCTTATAAACAAAACACTAAAAAGACACAAGGAGTAAAAGAGAATTAATGATTATTTAAAAAAAAAAAAACTAGATTACAAGAAACTAACACTAATGAAGAATTTAAGGCTAGAAATCAACAGGTTACATATAATTAGCAATCGCTACATGCAATCAAGAAAGAAAATCCTAATGAGTAAACAGAATAAGATAAAGTAACACAAATAAATCAAATAGGAAACTTGCAAATTTGAGATAGTTAAGACTTTACACAGGTTTGGGGGCCAAATTGTTGAACCAAGGATCTATGTTACCTCATGTAATGAAAAGCTGTATTTAGTAGACATGCACAAGGGGAAAACAGGCTGTATTCTGAGATCACAGACGAGGCCTTTTTAATATGTCCTGCTTTTCTTTATGCAGACACTGTCTAATATTAGTTCATAAAAAATAGTCATGTTCTCTGATTTACAGCATCCTTTAAAAATGCTAGTTTACCATGACAGCTGGCTAGAATATTTTTGTGTACAAAAAGCTAAAAATATATTGCCCTCAACTAAGTCTCCATGTAGGTCCCAGTAAAATAATTTATATTGAAAAGATTGTTTAACTCCATCTCCAAAACAAGTTTTCATGTCTAGAAGAAAGGGTTTTCACCAGGTCTGTGTGATTAAGCACACACTATTTCATGAATTAAATTCACCATTCTCTGTACTTGAGGGTCTTGGGTGTGCTCCATTTTTTCAAAGAAAAAAAAAAAAAAACAATTTTTATAAAGCGTGTCTACATCTCAGGAAAAGGGTGATTTTTTTTTTCCTTATAAAAATGTTTATGTTTTAAGTTAGCCTCAAATCAGGATCTCGATCACTTTCAAAGTTTATGTTCTACAGGATTGCAGTAAAGGCAGGAAACAATTGGGCAGGTTCCTATTGATTCTGGAATGTATTCTGGAATCGCTTCTAACTCCAATTCTTTAAAATGATACAACCTACACAAACATAACATCCACCCACCTACTTGCAATTGCAATGAGTTTAACCCCAGGAATTATGCAAGAGGAGGATTTTTTTTCAGTTTAGACTCTTTAATGACTCTAAATTATGCTTCTATATGTACTCAAGAAAAACATAATTATGCATGTTTTCTATTGATGCTTATAAACAAAACCAATAATCTTAAATCTTGAGTCTTTTGAATGTACTGCATGCCTCACTCACAGGCAACATACCCATTAACTAGTAGCTAACATTGAAAATGCAGTATTTTTAATACAAGTGTTTCTAGATATATTAGAAACTCCTCTACAGCATTCAACATTGGACAATATAGCTCTCTGGTATTAAAAAAAATTTAAAAAGGATATTTTTGTGGGATACAATTTCTATACCAACAGTAATATATTACAAGAATTCCTTAGGAAAAGACACCCCTTCCCTTATACTGTGAGATTTTGAAGAGAAATAAATTACGTTCCACTTACTGAAAATCTTGCTGTCATAACTGGTTGGTTAATTAGCTGCTTTTGAAAGGGATAGTGACATTTCAGGAAAGCTCCACTACTCTGGAGCTTTAAAAGTATAATGGAATTTCAGAGGAAAAAATGAAGAGTAAAAGGAAAATTCTAGAAGTAAAATGTGTTTAGCTAATTTGAAAAATATCAAGTAGACAAGGAAGATAGGGTTTATTTATCCATTTTGATGAATTCAACTATCCTCCATATGCCATGTACTGTATTAGCTCCCAGACCTAGATTTCCAGACTGACCAGACTGACCAAACCATAGTTAGGATAATAGAACAAGTAAGAACATAAGTGGGGACTTCCCCGTAGCTCAGATGGTGAAGAATCTGCCTATGATTTAGGAGACCTGCATTGGGTTCAGTTCTTGGGTTAGGAAGATCCTCTGGAGAAGGGACTGGCAACCCACTCCAGTATTCTTGCCTGGAGAATCCCACGGACAGAGGAGCTTGGCAGGATATAGTCGATGAGGCCACAAAGAGTCAGACACAACTGAGCAACTAACACTACTACTAAGAATATAAAGTCAAAGCTATGGATTTTCCAGTAGTCAAGTATGGATGTGAGAGTTGGACTATAAAGAAAGCTGAGAACTGATGTTTTTGAACTGTGGTGTCAGAGAAGACTCTTGAGAGTCCCTTGGACGGCAAGGATATCCAACCAGTCAATCCTAAAGGAAATCAGTCCTGAATATTCATTAGAAGCACTGATACTGAAGCTCCAATACTTTGACTACCTGATGTGAAGAACTGACTCATTGGAAAAGACCCTGATGCTGAGAAAGATTGAGGGCAGGGGGAGAAGAGGATGACAGAGGATGAGATGGCTGGATGGCATCACCGACTTGAAGCACATGAGTTTGAGCAAGCTCTGGGTGTTGGTCATGGACAGGGAAGCCTGGCTGCAGTCCATGGGCTAGCAAAAAAGTGGACACGACTGAGTGACTGAACTGAACTGAAGAACAGAAATTGGTTAAATAATTATAAATTGTGATAAAGACTGAAAAGAGAATCAATTAGGATATCTAACATAGGTAAAATCTTAGTATTATGGGTAAAATGGAAGTGAACATATAAGCAAAGGTTCTGAATCTGTTGAAAGCATGACATTGTGGAGGGTATTAGGGCAGTTGGTAAGAAGAGCATGAGATGAAGCAGAAGAGGTAAGCAGAACTGAGATCATGCAGGGCTTCTAATATTATTTTGAAGAATTTGAATTTATTTCAAGGAATAGTTTGGAAGGTGCAAGAATTAAAGCAAAAAGACTGGTTAGAAAGATACCATAGTTCAAGGAAAGAGAGTTGATGATCTAAAGCAAATTGCTATACAAATATAAATCTGCTGATGGACTGGATTTGGAGACCTGATGGAAGAATGAAATAGGTAATAAATGTGGATTTCTCATTTCAATGAATGGGAAAATGGTATTATTTACTGTGATGAGAAACATCTGTATAGGGATACAGATTTCAGAGGTAAGAAAAATGCTCTTTTGGACACATGAGTTCTGAGATATAAGACAATGGCATAGAATTGACAAGTAGGTAATTGAATGCATGTTTTCAAGAGATATTAGGCTAGAGATACACATCTGAAACCCAGCATATGATAACTTAAATGTCATGAGAATAATGGAGATGATATGAAGAGAGCGTGTAAGGAGAAAAAGATAGAGAATGAATACTCATGTAGTAGAATCAATAAGCATATATGACACTACAGGACTCAGAAAAGGAAACTGTTTCCATTAACATCATGAAAAAAATGGTTAAATGCTATGAATTACTTCAATTTAATTTTATAGGCAGAAAGAAGTCTTTAAGTGCTTTTCAATATGAAAGTCATGAAATCCTCATTGTGGTATCATAAGACCATTCTAACAATATTGTCTGGGATGGCCTAAGTGAGGATCAGTTATCAACAAATTAAGAGGCTAAGAGCAGAGTACACAGTGGACCCAATGAATGAGAGGCAAGACAGTGTTAAATTACTTGATGCTGGTGTTAATGGGAATAGAAAGCAGAGGTGATAGTTAAATACATGTAAGACCAATGTGGGCTTCCCAGGTGGTGCAGTGGTAAATAATTCGTCTGCTGATACGGGAGACTCAGGAGCCACAGGTTCAGTCTCTGGGTCAGGAAGATCCCTTGGAGTAGGAAATGGCAACCCACCCCAGTATTCTTGCCTGGAAAATTCCATGGATAGAAGAGCCTGGCAGGTTACAATCCAAGGAGTCACAAAGAGTTGGACATGACTGAGCAACTGAGCGTGCATGCAAGGCTAATATCTCCAGTATATTGCAGTGAGAGGCAAAACAAATTTGGTTATTATCAAAAATTCATTAAATAAATTCTTTCCCAAAGCATCTGGAAGCAAGGAGGAGGCACTGGATATTTTTTTCATAAGTTGTTGTGGATGGGCCTAATGACCATCCTGTTGGAAATGTCCATAAAATTTTTAAAAATTTCCCAGAAGTTATTGGTACTTTTCATGAAAACAATTTTTAAAATTATGAGCATGGATACTGTCACCAATGGAGAGGGATGACACTATATCTAATGAGGGTGATGGGAGAGTGGTAGTGCAAAGAACTGGCAGAGGAACTGAACAACAGAATGCATGTTCCGAAGGAGTTAAATGGGAGAGGCTGGCCTTCTTATAGTCCAGAGGACAGGCTTCACAAGGGAAAACAGTCAACAGCAGCAAATGCTGGGAGGTTGGGAAAAAATGCAGAGTTTACAGATACCTTACTGTTTGGTCATACGATATGGGATATTCTAAAATTTTCTTTAGGGTATTTTTCTTCCATATTTTTAGCTTAATTTCTCTTTTCTTTTTTTAAACTAATTTTTATTTTGTTCATAAAAATTGAGACAAGGTGAAGGGTTGGAGGAAATAGATGAAGGGGATTAAGATGTATAAAATTTGTTTATAAAATAATTAGATCACTGCGGGGAGCGAGCTCCGCCTCTGGCAAAGGTCATGAGGAAGGAGGCTTGGCATACGCAAAGGCGGGATCAAGCCTCAGGAGTCTCCCTGGAAATTCTCGAGCAATCTACCCCCAAAACCAGAGTCTGCCTACTTTCTGCTTTGTGCTTTCACCTACACCTCTGACTTTACGGGGGGCTGTCCCCCACTACCTCTCTGAAAAAAAAGTTAGCTTACAGCTCCAGTTAATAATTCCTGGGTGTGACAGTGTTTAACCTACAAACTCCTTTGGAAATCCTCTAGCCTGCCTGAATAGGTTTTCCGGCCACATGTGATTGTTCAGAGCCTCCCAACTGTGAGAGGCATGATATGTTCTAAACTGTCTAAACACAGATTCTTTTGAGTAGTTAAAAGATTGATTAGAAATTGTATTGGTGAAGGGTTTTTCACTTATTGGGCCAATGTTTGCTGCTAAGTTTCCATATCCCTTACCTGCTGTGTCCCTGGCAGTGTATTGATTAATATAATGGGTGTAAATAGTAGCTTTAATGTTTGTAACCTGGGACCCTTGAGTTAATTCTTTTTCTTGTTATAGCCCACCACACCTTTGCTCTGTAGGAATGCAACTTTATCTAATGCTTTTGGAGGGTGGCTCCTGACCAATCACCTTTAGAGAAAAATAAGTTTTCTTAAGAAAAGGTCTTAAAATGTTAACAGGCCTCCGGGCCAGAAGATGATGCAAATCACCTAAGCTTTTGCATATGATAAGTTTGCAGGAAGAAAGCCTGGTTTGCTGCAAGACTCTACCCCTTCCCCCATTATCCTCTATGCATAACTTAAGGTATAAAAACTACTTTGGAA
>NW_011494804.1:51439-54070 GCF_000754665.1 Bison bison bison
TCTTACCTTCTGGCTGAATTATTCAGCCTCTTTTCTCCACTGAATTTCCTCACTGAGCTATCCTTATTTCAGCCTCTTTTCTCCACTGAATTTCCTCACTGAGCTATCCTTATTTCAGCCTCTTTTCTCCACTGAATTTCCTTACTGAGCTATCCTCATTCTATTACTCTTTATATCCTTAATTAACATTTAATTAAGCAATTGTCTCCTGATCTTCGCCTACGCTGTCTCTCCTTCGAATACCCTGGATCAGCCGGGGCTGGTCCCCGGCAGATCACAGGAGGTAAACTATAGTATAAAGGAATAGAGTCAATATCACTGGAATGACTTTGTATGGAGACAAATGGTTTACTACACTTGTCGGGTAATCATTTCACAATGTATTTTAAATGTTGAATCACTAAGTTGTACACCTGAAACTAACATAATATTGTATGTTAACTAAATTTCAATTTTAAAAATTGAGATGGATTCTATCAAAGATGTTTTGGGATTCAACTTTACCATATTTGACGTGCTTGCAAGAAGAATTCTACAGCATTAAGAAAACATTTGTCGGTTTGATTTTATTTTCTTCTTCACACTCTCTAGCTCCTTTCATTTTCCTCCATTAGATCACTAAAATAAGGTGATTTAGAGATCACATTCTCTAAATGGTAGAATTAGTCTTCTTATGAGTCAGCAGCTGCCATGTATCTGTTAATTTTTGACCAATTTTCGGTGATAATGAGAAAAGAGTTAGGTCAACTTTGAAATTTTTGGTCTATGTAGTTTCAACATTTGTTAAATTTTCCAAAGTTGCATATGTAGTCTTTTTTTCATTATATAAATATTTAATGTTTTATAGTACAGGTGTAATACAACATAATCCTTACATCACTCTCTTCATAGAATAAGGCAAAAAATAATCACATCGATGTTTATGAAAACAGTATTTGAAAATGAAGGAGTATTTACAATGAGAATCTAAATATCATTAGCATAAAGTATTTTTAGGATTTGCTCATCATTTCTTTTTTAATATATTTTTTATTGAAGAATAGTTGATTTATAATGCTGTGTTAATTTCAGATGTACAGCAAAGTAAATCAGCTATACATACACATATATCCACTTTTTTAAAGATTTTTTTTCTCATAGAGGCCATTACAGAGTATTGAGTTCCTGATGCTATACAGTAGGCTCTTATTAGTTATCTATTTTCATACTATCTTAATATGCTGCCCTCAAGTCTCAGTTTCTCTTGAGCTAGAGTTTCAGTTCAGTTCAGTTGCTCAGTCATGTCTGACTCTTTGCGACCCCATGAATCGCAGCACACCAGGCCTCCCTGTCCATCACAAACTCCTGGAGTTCACTCAGACTCACGTCCATCGAGTCAGTGATGCCATCCAGCCATCTCATCCTCTGTCGTGCCCTTCTCCTCCTGCCGCCAATCCCTCCCAGCATCAGAGTCTTTTCCAATGAGTCACCTCTTCACATGAGGTGGCCAAAGTACTGGAGTTTCATCTAGGGTTTAGGACAGAGCAAGTAATGGGATTCTTCAGTGATGCTTTTCAATTATTCATAAAGTGGATTTTTTTTAATTTGTTCTAACAATGCAGTCTTGCAATACATAATGTTATGTTCCTCAATACTTTGAATGTATACAACATGTGTTTTCCCAGTTACTAGAGAAGACATAAATTTTATCCTCTTTCAATCATTTTTATTGTAGCCCCAAGTTTGTGAGATGACTGAAGTTTATATACTTAATTATGCTGTTTACTTGAACATGAAGACACTTTATCTTAAAAATGTTTATACTTTTCTACTTCCAAAAGCAGAACATGTTTATTGCACATTGTTGTTAGTGTCCTGGTGTACAAATATTTATACATCAATTACGGTATTGATTTGGCTGCTTTAGCAGAGGCTAAAATAACTGAGATTTTTGACAAGATAGGTATATTATTTCTTTTCCTAATAAAAGACCGAGGTGGTTAACAATGATTTCATTAAACTTTTGCTTATTTAAGGTCACTTTAAAAATTGAAGAGGCAAGTTTCATATACAGAAAAATATTTCACAAAGCCATTGTAATGTATGTCTATGGTCATATTTACCTATCTGCCTATCATCTATCTATGGCATATGTCCTAAGCATTTAACATAAATATATATTTATATATACATATATGTCCTATGATCCATGTCTCAGATCATGAACTCCTTATTGCAAAATTAAGACATAAATTGGAGAAAGTAGGGAAAGCCACTAGACGATTCAGTTCAGTTCAGTACAGTCACTCAGTCGTGTCCAACTCTTTGCAACCCCATGAACTGCAGCATGACAGGCCTCCCTGTCAATCACCAACTCCCAGAGTTTACCCAAACTCATGTCCACTGAGTCGGTGATGCCATCAAACCATCTCATCCTCTGCCGTCCCCTTCTCCTTCTGCCTTCAAACTTTCCCAGCATCAGGGTCTTTTCCAATGAGACAGGTCTTCACATCAAGTGGTCAAAGTATTGGAGTTTCAGCTTCAGCATCAGTCCTTCCAATGAATATTCAGGACTGATTTCCTTTAGGATGGACTGGTTGGATCTCCTTGCAGTCCAAGGGACTCTCAAGAATCTTCTCCAACACCACAGTT
>NW_011494804.1:54347-57110 GCF_000754665.1 Bison bison bison
TCCAACTCTCACATCCATACATGACTACTGGAAAAACCATAGCCTTCACTAGACAGACTTTTGTTGACAAAGTAATGTCTCGGCTTTTTACTATGCTATCTGAGTTGGTCATAACTTTCCTTCCAAGGAATAAGCACCATCTGCAGTAATTTTGGAGCCTCTCAAAAAATAAAGCCAGCCACTGTTTCCACTGTTTCCCCATCTATTTGCCATGAAATGATGGGACCAGATGCCATGACCTTAGTTTTCTGAATGTTAAGCTTTAAGCCAACATTTTCACTCTCCTCTTTCACTTTCATCAAGAGGCTCTTTAGTTCTTCTTCACTTTCTGCCATATGGGTGGTGTCATCTGCATATCTGAGGTTATTGATATTTCTCCTGGGAATGTTGATTCCAGCTTGTGCTTCTTCCAGCCAAGTGTTTCTCATGATGTACTCTGCATAGAAGTTAAATAAGCAGGGTGACAATATACAGCCTTGATGTACTCCTTTTCCTATTTGGAACCAGTCTGTTGTTCCATGTCCAGTTCTAACTATTGCTTCCTGACCTGCATATAAGTTTCTCAAGAGGCAAGTCAGGTGGTCTGGTATTCCCATCTCTTTCAGAATTTTCCACAGTTTGTTATGGTCCACACAGTCAAAGGGTTTGGCATAGTCAATAAAGCAGAAATAGATGTTTTTCTGGAACTCTCTTGCTTTTTTGATGATCCAGTGGATGTTCGCAATTTGATCTCTGGTTCCTCTGCCTTTTCTAAAACCAGCTTGAACATCTGGAATTCCACAGTTCACATATTGCTGAAGCCTGGCTTGGAGAATTTTGAGCATTACTTTGCTGGCGTGTGAGATGATTGCAATTGTGTGGTAGTTTGAGAATTCTTTGACATTGCCTGTCTTTGGGATTGGAATGAAAACTGACCTTTTCCAGTCCTGTGGCCACTGCTGAGTTTTCCAAATTTTCTGACATACTGAGTGCAGCAACACTTTCACAGCATCATCTTTTAGAATTTGAAATAGCTCAACTGGAATTCCATCCCCTCCACTAGCTTTGTTCATAGTGATACTTCCTAAGGCACACTTTACTTTACTTTACAGGATGTCTGGCTCTAGCTGAGTGATCACAGCATCGTGATTGACCTAAACCAAATCCCTTATGATTATACAGTGGAAGTAACAAATAGATTCAAGGGATTAAATCTGGTAGACAGAGTGCCTAAAGAACTATGGACAGAGGTTTGTGACATTGTACCGGGGGCTGGGATCAAGACTATTCAAAAACAAACAAATGCAAAAAGGCAGGATAGTTGTCTAAGGAGACCTTACAAATAGCTGAGAGAAGAAGAGAAGCTAAAGGCAAAGGAGAAAAGGAAAGTATACCCGTTTGAATGCAGAATTCCAAAGAATAGCAAGTAGAAATAAGAAAGCCTTCCTAAGTGATCAATGTAAGAAATAAAGGAAAGCAACAGAATGGGAGAGACTAGAGATCTCTGCCAGAAAAGTAGAGATACCAAGGGAACATTTCATGCAAAGATGGGCACAATAAAGGACAGAAATATTGTGGACCTAACAGAAACAGAACATGGTAGGAAGAGGTGGCAAAAGTACACAGAAGAACTATCCAAAAACTTCATGACCCAGATAACCATGATGGTGTGATAAGTCACCTACAGCCACACATCCTGGAAGGTGAAATCAAGTGGGCCTTGGGAAGCATCATTATGAACAAAGCCAGTGGAGTGATGGAATTCCAGTTGAACTATTTCAAATCCTAAACGATGATTCTGTGAAAGTGCTGTGCTCAATTAGGGCAGAAATAAATGCAAAACAAACAAAAGAGACCACAGCAAAAATCAACAAAGCCAAAAGCTGGTTCTTTGAAAGGGTAAATAAAATTGACAAACCATTAGCCAGACTCATCAAGAAACAAAGGGAGAAAAATCAAATCAATAAAATCAGAAATGAAAATGGAAAGATCACAACAGACAACACACAAATACAAAGGATCATAACAGACTACTATCAACAATTATACGCCAATAAAATAGACAACGTGGAAGAAATGGACTAATTCTTAGAAAAGTACAACTTTCCAAAACTGGACCAGGAAGAAATAGAAAATCTTAACAGACCCATCACAAGCACGGAAATTGAAACTGTAATCAAAAATCTTCCAGTAAACAAAAGCCCAGGTCCAGATGGCTTCACAGCTGAATTCTACCAAAAATTTAGAGAAGAGTTAACACCTATCCTGCTCAAACTCTTCCAGAAAATTGCAGAGGAAGGTAAACTTCCAAACTCATTCTATGAGGCCACCATCACCCTAATACCAAAACCTGACAAAGATCCCACAAAAAAAGAAAACTACAGGCCAATATCACTGATGAACATAGATTCAAAAATCCTTAACAAAATTCTAGCAATCAGAATCCAACAACACATTAAAAAGATCATACACCATGACCAAGTGGGCTTTATCCCAGGGATGCAAGGAGTCTTCAATATCCATAAATCAATCAGTGTTATACACCACATTAACAAATTGAAAAATAAAAACCATGTGATTATCTCAATAGATGCAGAGAAAGCCTTTGACAAAATTCAACATCCATTTATGATAAGAACTCTCCAGAAAGCAGGAAGAGAAGGAACATACCTCAACATAATAAAAGCTATATATGACAAACCCACAGCAAACATTATCCTCAATGGTGAAAAATTGAAAGCATTTCCTCTAAAGTCAGGAACAAGACAATGGTGCCCACTTTCA
>NW_011494804.1:57210-57707 GCF_000754665.1 Bison bison bison
CTCCTAGAGGAGAACATAGGCAAAACACTCTCCGACATACATCACAGCAGGATCCTCTATGACCCACCTCACAGAATATTGGAAATAAAAGCAAAAATAAACAAATGGGACCTAATTAAACTTAAAAGCTTCTGCACAACAAAGGAAACTATTAGCAAGGCGAAAAGGCAGCCTTCAGAATGGGAGAAAATAATAGCAAATGAAGCAACTGACAAACAACTAGTCTCAAAAATATACAAGCAACTCCTACAGCTCAACTTCAGAAAATAAATGACCCAATCAAAAAATGGGCCAAAGAACTAAATAGACATTTTTCCAAAGAAGACATACAGATGGCTAACAAACACATGAAAAGATGCTCAACATCACTCATTATCAGAGAAATGCAAATCAAAACCACTATGGAGTACCATTTCACACCAGTCAGAATGGCTGCGATCCATAAGTCTACAAGCAATAAATGCTGGAGAGGGTGGGGAGAAAAGGGAACTCTCTTA
>NW_011494804.1:57807-59338 GCF_000754665.1 Bison bison bison
GATTATCTCAATAGGTGCAGAGAAAGCCTTTGACAAAATTCAACATCCATTTATGATAAGAACTCTCCAGAAAGCAGGAAGAGAAGGAACATACCTCAACATAATAAAAGCTATATATGACAAACCCACAGCAAACATTATCCTCAATGGTGAAAAATTGAAAGCATTTCCTCTAAAGTCAGGAACAAGACAATGGTGCCCACTTTCACCATTACTATTCAACATAGTTTTGGAATTTTGGCCACAGCAATCAGAGCAGAAAAAGAAATAAAAGGAATCCAAATTGGAAAAGAAGAAGTAAAACTCTCATTGTTTGCAGATGACATGATCCTCTACATAGAAAACCCTAAAGACTCCACCAGAAAATTACTAGAACTAATCAATGATTATAGTAAAGTTGCAGGATATAAAATCAACACACAGAAATCCCTTGCATTCCTATACACTAATAATGAAAAAACTGAAAGAGAAATTAAGGAAACAATTCCATTCACCATTGCAACGGAAAGAATAAAATACTTAGGAATATATCTACCTAAAGAAACTAAAGACCTATATATAGAAAACTATAAAACACCGGTAAAAGAAATCAAAGAGGACACTAATAGATGGAGAAATATACCATGTTCATGGATTGGAAGAATCAATATACTGAAAATGAGTATACTACCCAAAGCAATTTATAGATTCAATGCAATCCATATCAAGCTACCAACGGTATTCTTCACAGAGCTAGAACAAATAATTTCACAATTTGTATGGAAATACAAAAAACCTCGAATAGCCAAAGCTATCTTGAGAAAGAAGAATGGAACTGGAGGAATCAATCTACCTGACTTCAGGCTCTACTACAAAGCCACAGTTATCAAGACAGTATGGTACTGGCACAAAGACAGAAATATAGATCAATGGAATAAAATAGAAAGCCCAGAGATAAATCCATGCACATATGGACACCTTATCTTTGACAAAGGAGGCAAGAATATACAATGGATTAAAGACAATCTCTTTAACAAGTGGTGCTGGGAAAACTGGTCAACCACTTGTAAAAGAATGAAACTAGAACACTTTCTAACACCATACACAAAAATAAACTCAAAATGGATTAAAGATCTCAATGTAAGACCAGAAAATATAAAACTCCTAGAGGAGAACATAGGCAAAACACTCTCCGACATACATCACAGCAGGATCCTCTATGACCCACCTCACAGAATATTGGAAATAAAAGCAAAAATAAACAAATGGGACCTAATTAAACTTAAAAGCTTCTGCACAACAAAGGAAACTATTAGCAAGGCGAAAAGGCAGCCTTCAGAATGGGAGAAAATAATAGCAAATGATGCAACTGACAAACAACTAGTCTCAAAAATATACAAGCAACTCCTACAGCTCAACTTCAGAAAAATAAATGACCCAATCAAAAAAATGGGCCAAAGAACTAAATAGACATTTTTCCAAAGAAGACATACAGATGGCTAACAAACACATGAAAAGATGCTCAACATCACTCATTATCAGAGAAATGCAA
>NW_011494804.1:59438-64729 GCF_000754665.1 Bison bison bison
ATTACTCAGCCATTAAAAAGAATACATTTGAATCAGTTCTAATGAGATGGATGAAACTGGAACCTATTATACAGAGTGAAGTAAGCCAGAAAGAAAAACACCAATACAGTATACTAATGCATATATAAGGAATTTAGAAAGATGGTAACAATAACCCTGTGTATGAGACAGCAAAAGAGACACTGATGATATAGATCAGTCTTTTGGACTCTGTGGGAGAGGGAGAGGGCGGGGAGATTTGGGAGAATGGCATTGAAACATGTATAATATCATGTATGAAATGAGTCGCCAGTCCAGGTTCGATGCACGATACTGGATGCTTGGGGCTGGTGCACTGGGACGACCCAGAGGGAGGGTATGGGGAGGCAGGAGGAAGGAGGATTCAGGATGGGGAACACAGGTATACCTGTGGCGGATTCATTTCGATATTTGGCAAAACTAATACAATATTGTAAAGTTTAAAAATAAAATAAAATTAAAAAAAAAGAAATTTAACAGAAATGTACAATGAAAAAATAAATAAATAAATATCCTACAAAAAAAAATATGCCAGCAAATATGGGAAACTCAGGAGTGACCACAGGACTTTAAAAGGTCAGTTTTCATTCCAATCCCAATGAAAAGCAATGCCAAAGAATGCTCAAACAACTGCACAGTCCCCTGCATCTCACACACTAGCAAAGTAATGATCAAAATTCTTCAAGACAGGCATAAGCAGTAGATGAATTGTGAACTTCCAGATGTCAAACTGGATTTAGAAAAGTCAGAGGAACCAGAAACCAAACTGCCAACATCCGTTGGATCACAGTAAAAGCAAGAAAGTTTCAGAAAAATATCTACTTGTGCTTTCTTGACTATGCCAAAGACTTTGTGTGGATCATAACTGTGGAAAATTCTTCGAAAGATGGGAATACCATAACACATTACCCGCCTCCTGAGAAATCTGTATGCAGGTCAAGAAGCAACAGTTAGAACTGCACATGGAACAACAGACTAGTTCCAAATTGGGAAAGGAGTATGTCAAGGGCATATACTGTCACCCTGCTTATTTAACTTATCTGCAGAGTACCTCATGCAAAATGCTCAGTTGTATGAAGTACAAGCTGAAATCAAGATTGCTGCAAGAAATATATATATAACTTCAGTTATGCAGATAACACCACACTTATGGCAGAAAGCAAAGAGGAATGAAAGAGCCTCCTGATGAAAATGAAAGAGGAAAGTGAAAAAGCTGGCTTAAAATTCAATATTCAACAAATTAAGATCATGGTATCTGGTCCCATCACTTCAAAGCAAATAGTTGGGGAAATAATGAAAACAGTGAGAGACTTTATTTTGGGGGGCTCCAAAATCACTTCAGATGGTGACTTCAGCCATGAAATCAAAAGCCATTTGCTCCTTGAAAGAAAAGCTATGACCAACCTAGACAGCATATTAAAAAGAAGAGACATTACTTTGTCAACAAAGGTCTGTCTAGTCAAGGCTATGGTTTTTCCGGTAGTCATGTATGGACGTGAGAGTTGGACTATAAAGAAAGCTAAGTGGCAAAGGACTGATGCTTTTGAACTGTGGTATTGGAGAAGGTGCTCGAGAGTCCCTTGGACTGCAAGCAGATCCATCCACTCAATCCTAAAGGAAACCAGTCCTGAATATTCATTGGAGGGACTGATGCTCCAATATTTTGGCCACCTGATATGAAGAACTGACTCACTGTAAAAGATCCTGATGCTGGTAAGGATTGAAGTGAGAAGGACAAGGGGATGACAGAGGATGAGATGGTTGGATGACATCACCGACTCAATGGACATGAGTTTGAGCAAGCTCCAGGAGTTGGTGATGGACAGGGAGGCCTGGCCTGCTGCAGTGGGGTCGCAAAGAGTCAGATAGGACTGAGAGACTGTTCTGAACTCATATGTCTTTATATTACAAAGGATTTGTCTTCTATGTTAGGAACACTTATTATTCAATAGGAAGACAAATACGATTTAAAAAGTGACAAAAGATTTGAAGACCATTTCATAAATGAAATTATTAAAATGGCAACAAATACATTAAAATGTTGAGATTCATTAATCAATAACAAGAATAGCTTAAAATAAGGCTGGAAATGTTGACAATATCAAGTGCAGGTGAAGATGTGGAGAAACTGAAGCGTCTTTGTAGCAATTTGTTAAAAAGTGAACATGGGGGTTTTCTGGTGGCTCAGATGGTAAAGAATCTGCTTAGTGCAGGAGACTCAGACTCGATCCCAGGGTTGGGAAGATCCCCTGTTTAAGGAATGACTGTCCACTCCAGTTGCCTTGCCTGTAAAATCCATGGACAGAGGAGCCTGCTGGGCTGCAGTCCATGGGGAGGCAAAGAGTCAGAGAAAACTAAACAACACATTCAACACTTTCATACTTATAATATGACCTAGAAATTTATCCTATTTATCAAAAAGAAGTGGAGCATTTTCCCATACAAAGACTTGCTTACAAGTGTTCATAGAAGCATTATTCATCACAGTTCTTACATGGACAAAATGCAGTACCTATCAAGCAGTGAATGAATTAAAAAAAAAAAAAAAAAGTGGTAGACTCACAAAATGCAATCTATTCAGCAATAAGAGGGAACACACTCTGACAAAAAAATGTGGGTAAATCTCAAAAACACCATGTTACATAATATGTAATTATTTTGTTGTTCAGTTGCTGGGTCATGTCCAACTCTTTATGACCCCATGAACTTCAGCAGGCCAGGCTTCCTTGTCTTTCACTATCTCTTGGAGTTTGTTCAAACTCATGTCCGTTGAATCAGTGATGTCATCCAGTCATCTCATCCTCTGTTGTCCCCTTCTCCTCTTGCCCTCAATCTTTCCCAGCATCAGGGTCTTTTCCAATGAGTCGGCTCTTATCAGGTAGCCAAATTGTTGGAACTTCAGCTTTATCATCAGCCCTTCTAATGAATTTTCAGGGTTAATTTCCTTTAGGATGGACTGGTTTGATCTCCTCTCTGTCCAAGGAACTCTCAAAAGTCTCCTCCAGCACCACAGTTTGAAAATATCAAATCTTCGGTTCTTAGCTTCCTTTATGTATATAGAATTATACTCATATAAAATACTATAAAGGTCAAACTGTAGTGATAATACAGATCAGTTGTTTCCAGGGGTTGGAAATAAGGGTGAAAAGTGACTGTCCAAGAACCTAAGGGAGCTTTCTGGGGTGATAAGGGTGTTCTAAAACTTGATTCTGAGGGTGGCTGCACAGCTGTGTGCATTTATCAAAGCTTACCAAACTGTACAAGCAAAAGGATGAATTTCATTTTATATTTATTTCAATGTGTGAGGAAAAAAGAAACAAAGTGTCGAGCTGTTCTAGGGAGAGAAGCAGCTCAGCTTCTCCAGGTCATCATTCAGGTCCGTCTCTTCTACTGTGTTGTTGCAACCTATGCTCGCGTCCTGCTCTCCTGTGCCTGGTTAGAGCTCGCTGACCACCACCATTCCCACATCTCAGCCAGCAAGACAAGGAAGAATACGAAAATGGAGAGTCAGTATCCTGGCTGCCCACCTTACACTGGTCTGAGCTTGGGCATGTGGTTGTATACAGCTGGAAGAAGACTAAAAAATATAGTCTCTTGATGGGTGACATGCTGCTGCTAAGTTGCTTCAGTCGTGTCTGACTCCGTGCGACCCCATAGACAGCAGCCCACCAGGCTCCCCCGTCCCTGGGATTCTCCAGGCAACAACACTGGAGTGAGTTGCCATTTCCTTCTCCAATGCATGAAAGTGAAAAGTGAAAGGGAAGTCGCTCAGTCATGTCCGACTCTTAGCGACCCCATGGACTGCAGCCTATCAGGCTCTTCCATCCGTGGGATTTTCCAGGCAAGAGTACTGGAGTGGATGCCATTGCCTTCTCCGGATGGGTGACATATGTCCTTCTAAATCTCAGGAGATTTTATTATGAAAGTATGAAAAAGAAATGTGATATTGATAGATAATTAGTAGTTTCTACTAGCTGGATATTTATACATTTATACATGTACATCTATCCTGATACTTGTCTAAACTTGAAGGTGTATTGTACATACTCTACTATACTTTGAAGTAGTTTCAATAAGATTGTATAATTATCATGGAAAACTTGACAAATATATAGAAGTTCACAAATAAGGTGAAACTACATTTAATGACACATTGGTTTCTATTTACTGCAATTATTAATATTGACCTGGAGAACCCCTTGGACTAAGGAGCCTGGCAGTTATGGTTACCCAAAGAGTCAGATATGAACAACTGAGTGACTAACACTTTCCTGTTAACATTAATATTTGAGATGCCAAATGGTATTCTTATCTTTTGTTAGCCCAATGAGAATAAATAAACTAGTAATGATTTCTCTGTATTGTAGGAAAAAACTATTAAAATGGATGATCCTCTAAAACTTGAATTTGGGGCTTATTTCTGTAGTTAAGATAATGATTTGCCATAATTGTCACAGCCTGTTGAAGCCCAGAAGTTATAAAGTAATGTCAGACTTGATATTCCTGAATATTTTTGCTCCAATACCAGATGGAAAATTACTTATAATGACTACTTTATAACAGACAAGATATATATATTTGTTTCAAGAATAAAGGGAGAAAATGACAAATATATAAATGTTCCTAAGAAATTTGCATATCTTTTTAACCTCACAGTAAGAATCTTATTATTATATGGCACTTGGAAAGTAAGATGAATTTAAAGTGTCAGTAGTAATAAAATGCTGTAACCAAAATTAAACCAAAACAAAGATTTCCTGGGTTCCCCGGGTGGCACTAATGGTAAAGATTCTGCCTGCCAATGCAGGAGACCCAAGCAATGGGAGTTTGATCCCTGGGTTGGGAAGATCCCCTGGAGGGGGAACTGGCAACCCACTCAAGTATTAATACCTGGAAAAATCCATGAACAGAGGAGTCTGGTGGGCTACAATCCATGGGGTTGTGAAGAGTTGGACATGACTGAGCACACACAGATAACAGTTTCCTACAGAATTCTCTAGCATCTTCTTGCAGTTGACAAAATATTTTCTAGTTAAAAAATATTTGTAATTCGCCCATGCCTAATGCTAATTTACATGTATGCCCTCGAGTGATGATCTCTCTGCTTAGAATACCTTCCAATGTTTTCCATGTGTCAAATATCTATTAAACATGTACTATTTATAATTGTTATGGAGAAACCTGGTAGGCTACAGTCCATGGGGTTGCAAAGAGTCGGGCACGACTAAGCAACTTCACTTTCACTTTCTCCACTTTCTGGACAGAACTCAGTG
>NW_011494804.1:64829-66849 GCF_000754665.1 Bison bison bison
CTCAGTGTTTCTTCTCACTCTCCCTTCTTCCTACCTTGTATATTTCTACCAAGCCTCCTGTTACAGCTTGTGAACCTTATATTCATATTTGTATACCTAGGGAACAGGTATCATGTCTAAAACACTCTTGGGGTGCAAGAAATGTCTTTTAAATTAATGAATGAAGAGAACTTCTATTGAAAAAAAGTCTTTAAAAATGACTGAGCATTTACAAAAGCAAAGTAGACAGTGCTGATAACTTAGGGCAATATCAAATTTTGCAAAGAGCTTCCTGAGAACAAAGTCAATTGGCTACAGGCACTGGATCTGGGTGTTCAATTTCGTTTTTCTTAGAGTAAAGGGCACATTTCTATCTTTCAAACAAATTGGTGCAATTACTGGAACCAGATAGAATTACACTGCTTGCTATTGTATGTGCTCAGTTTCCCAGAATAAGGAATATACCTTCAGGGATTTATTAGCAACTTTCTATAGTCAGACTATGTTAATGTTATGAATGCCCTGGACACTGAATCCTCAAGATATAAAAAGAGTTTTATTTCCAGAAGTTTTTGCATAGTACTCCTATAATTGTGATAGGAATAATACAAAATTTAACTCATAAGTGTTCACTGGTCTTTTTACCTCCCATTCTTCAAATCCTCTTAATAGTATGCTGACTTTAATTGGCCTTCCAATCCTTATTCTGGTACACAGGGATAGTAAATTATGGGTGGGGGGTGCTAATGGGGAATAGTTGAATCAGAGAATTGGAGATACAGAAGGATTTTATATTTTGGGGTGGAAAATAACTGGCAGGAGAGAGAATAGTAGAAGGAAAAGGAGAGAGAGAGGAGAAGTAAAGGGTAAATGCAGATAGAATACAGAGGAAGTTGTAGAGTTTAAGAGTGGAGCTATTAAGAGACTTTTGGTCATCTGTACATCATGAGAGGATGTGGGAGAGAGGTGGAAAGTGAAAAAGATTATTTGAAGATATTACTAAGACTGATTCACAAAGAAATATTGTTAAGACTGATGTCAGAGTTTGCAGTCAATTTTTTTCTTCCAAGAGTTTTATGGTTTCGGTCTAACATTTAAGTCCTCAATCCATTTCGAGTTATTTTTGCATTTGTTGTAAGAAAGCGGTCCAGTTTCATTCTTCTGCATGTAGCTGTCTAGTTTTCCTTATACTATTTATTGAAGAGACTGTGTTTTCCTCATTGTATATTCTTGCCACCTTTTGTCACAGATTCATTGACCATGTGGGCATGGTTTATTTCTGGGCTCTCTATTTCTGTTTCATTGATCTGGTTTTGTGTCAGCATCATATTCTTTTAATTACTATAGCTTTATTTGTATAGTTTCAAGTCTGGGAGCATGATTCCTCCCCCTCCGTTCTTCTTTTCAAAATTATTTTGGCTTTTCAGGGTCATCTGTGGTTCTACACAAATTTTAAAATTTTTTTCCTCAAGCAGGTCAAAAAAGCAAAAGTAAACAAATGGATTACATCAAGCTAAAAAGCTTTTGTACAGTGAGGGAGACCACCAGCAAAATGAAAAAGCAACCTACTGAATGAGAGAAGATATTTGTCAGTGATACATCTGGTAAGAAACTGCTGCTGCTGCTGCTAAGTCGATTCAGTCATGTCCGACTCTGTGCGACCCCTTAGACCGCAGCTCACCAGGCTTCGCCATCCCTGGGATTCTCTAGGCAAGAACACTGGAGTGGGTTGCCATTTCCTTTTCCAGTGCATGAAAGTGAAAAGTGAAAGTGAAGTCACTCAGTCGTGTCTGACTCTTCGAGACCCCATGGACTGCAGCCCACCAGCCTCCTCCGTCCATGAGATTTTCCAGACAAAAGTACTGGAGAGGGGTGCCATTGCCCTCTCCGGTAAGAAACTAACACACTGTAAATCAACTATATTTTAACAAAAACCTTTTAAAAGGAGGTTTATACATATGGCACCCCACTCCAGGACTCTTGCCTGGAAAATCCCATGGATGGAGGAGCCTGGTAGGCTGCAGTCCATGGGGTCACTAAG
>NW_011494804.1:66949-67407 GCF_000754665.1 Bison bison bison
GAGACAGAGTTCCATCCTGGGAAGGGAGTCTTAAAAAGAGAGAAGTTTCCAAACATCAGGAAACCTTCTCACTGCCAAATCTGTGCCGAGCTTTGGAAGCACAGAGGGCAACATAACAGGGAGAAAAAATAAACAATTAAAACTCGCAGATTGTGAGCCCTACGGTAACTCCCCCAGCGGAGAAGCAGCGCAGATGCCTGCACACGCCATTAGCAAGCGGGGGCTGGGCAGGGCGGCACGGCACGGGCTGCATCACTTAGTGTAAGGACCTGGCCTGAAAACCCTGAGCGCTATCTGAGCGAAATAATCTGGTCTAGCAAACCAGACTGTGGGATATCTACCACGTGAAAAGCCAGCCCTATCCTAAGACACCGCCAGGCCCACGCACAGAACAAAGGACTGAACAGAGATAGCCGGCTGCAGACCTTCCCGCTCTGGTGACAGGCAGCCAGAGCCGG
>NW_011494804.1:67507-69846 GCF_000754665.1 Bison bison bison
GGCAACCCACTCCAGTGTTCTTGCCTGGAGAATCCCAGGGACAGGGGAGCCTAGTGGGCTGCCATCTATGAGGTCGCACAGAGTTGGACACAACTGAAGTGACTTAGCAGCAGCAGCAGCATACATATAAAAATGTATAAAGAACTTATACAACTCAACATTAAAAGAAATAATAATAATCAACTCAATTAAAAAGTAGGCAGAAAAACTGATGAGACACATTTTCCAAAGAAAACAAGTAGCAAACATGAAAAGGTGCTCAACATGACTAATCATGAGGGAAATATAAATCAAAGCTGCATTGAAGGACTTCCCTGGTGGTCCAGTGGTTAAGAATCTGCCTTGCAATGCAGAGGACTCAGGTTTAATCTCTGGTCAAGGATCTAAGACCTCACAGGCTGTGGAGCAACTAAGCTCCACAACAACTGAACACAGGCACAGCAGAGCCCATGTGCCACCAAGAAAGGTCACACATGATGCAGTGAAGAGCCCGCGTGGCACAGCCAAACAAACAAACTATATTAAGTTAAAATTGCTTTAAGAAAAAACACATTGAGGTCTCTCCTCACACCTGTCAGATGGCTATTATCAAAAAACTAAGAAACAAGGATATGGGAAAAAGGGAACCCTTGCCCATTGTTGGTGGAAATGTAAATTGGTGCCGCTATGTGGAAGTTCCTCAGAACTCTAAAGATAGAATCACCTTACAAGTCAGCAATTCTACTTCTGGACATTTATCTGAAAAAACGTGAAAATCCTATCTGAAAAACGTGAAAATCCTAATTCAAAAAATATGTGAACTTCAATGCTTACTGTCATGCTGTTTTCTATAGCCAAGATACGGAAGCAACCTGAGTGTCTACCTGCAGATATATCAATAAGGAAGATGTTGTGTATTTATGTATATATGTGTGTATATATATGTATGTGTGTGTATATATATTCACATAATGCAGCGATAGGAAGAGTGAAATCTTGCATTTTGTGGACAATATGGATGGACCTGGGAAATATTATTCTTCATGAAAAAAATCATATAGAGAAATAAATACCATATGATTTAACTTATTTGTTGTTGATTAGTCACTGAATATGTCAAACTTTTGCCACCCCATGAACTGAAGCCCACCAGGCTCCTCTGTCCGTGGGATTTCCCAGGCAAGAATACAGCAGAGGGCTGCCATTTCCTTCTCCAAGGAATCTTCTCAACCCAGGGATCAAACTCTCATCTCCTCCTTTGGCAGGCAGGTTCTTTACCACTGAGCCAAAAGTGATATTTTATCTTTCTTAATATAACAAATTTCCATTTATTTAAAATTCTTTACCACTGTGCTACCAAGGAAGCTTCATTTAACTTATATCTAGATTCTAAAATATAAAACAAGCACATAAAACAAAACATAAACAGACTCATAGGTGCAGAGAATAAACTGGTAGTTGCCAGTCAGGAGGGAAAGATAGACAAAATAGGTGAAGAGGATTAGTTCAGATCAGTCGCTCAGTCATGTTCAACTCTTTGTGACCCCATGAACCACAGCACGCAGGCCTCCCTGTCCATCACCAACTCCCGGGGTCCATCCAAACCCATGTCCATTGAGTCAGTGATGCCAACCAAACATCTCATCCTCTGTTGTCCCCTTCTCCTCCTGCCCTCAACCTTTCCCAGCATCAGGGTGTTTTCAATGAGTCAGCTCTTTGCATCAGGTGGCCAAAGTATTGGAGTTTCAGCTTCAACATCAGTCGTTCCAATGAACACCCAGGACTGATCTCCTTTAGGATGGACTGGTTGCATCTCCTTGCAGTCCAAGGGACTCTCAGAGTCTTCTCCAACACCACAGATCAAAAGCATCAATTCTTCAGTGGTCAGCTTTCTTTATAGTCCAACTCTCACATCCATACATGACTATTAGAAAAATCATAGCCTTGACTAGATGGACCTTTGTTGACAAAGTGATGTCTCTGCTTTTTAATATGCTGTCTATGGATTAAGAGGTACAAACTGGAGGAGCCAAGATGGCGGAGGAGTAGGACAGGGAGAACACTTTCTCTGCCACAAATTCATCAAAAGAGCATTTAAAAGCCAAGTAAATTCCAAAAAACAACTTCTGAATGCTGGCAGAGGACATCAGGCACCCAGAAAAGCAGCCCATTGTCTTCAAAAGGAGGTAGGAAAAAATATAAAAGACAAAAAAAGAGACAAAAGAGGGAGAGACAGAGTTCCATCCTGGGAAGGGAGTCTTAAAAAGAGAGAAGTTTCCAAACATCAGGAAACCTTCTCACTGCCAAATCTGTGCCGAGCTTTGGAAGCACAGAGGGCAACATAACAGGGAGAAAAAAAT
>NW_011494804.1:71092-75120 GCF_000754665.1 Bison bison bison
TTGCTTTTTGGTATTAGTTATCTATTTTGTACCTATATTTTCTTTATAATTTTCACAACCTTGTTTGTTTTTGTTTGTTTGTCTTTTCTCTCTTTCTTTTCCTTCTTCTTTTCTTTAACATCGTATTTTTAACATTCCAAACTCTACTCTAGATTTTTAATTTTTGCTTTTATGTATTTGTTACCAATTTTGTACCTTTAAGAACCCAATCTTCAGTACCCATTTTTCACTAGGGAATGAGATTACTGGCTTGACTGCTCTCTCTCCCTTTGGACTCTCCTTTTTCTCCACCAGGTCGCCTGTGTTTCCTCCCTAACCCCTCTCTACTCTACCCAACTCTGTGAATTTCTGTGTGTTCCAGACGGTGGAGAACACTTAGGGAACGGATTACTGGCTGGATCTGTCTCCCTCCTTTTCATTCCCCCCTTTTATCCTTCTGGCCACCTCTGTCTCCTTCCTCCATCTTCTCTTCTCTGTATAACTCCGTGAACATCTCTGAGCAGTCCAGTTGTGGAGTGCACATAAGGAAGTGATTATTGGCTAGCCCACTCTTTCCACTATTGATTCCACCTCATCTCATTCGGGTCACCTCTAACTCCCTCCTCCCTCTTCTCTTCTCCATGTAATGCTGTGAACCTCTCTGGGTGACCCTCATGGTAGAGAAACTTTTCATCTTTAACGTAGATGTTTTATCAATGGTGCTATACAGAAAGAGAAGTTTTGAAACTACTGTTAAAATAAGACCAATAACTGGAAGCAGGAGGCTTAAATCCAAACCCTGACTCCAGGGAACTCCTGACTCCAAGGAACATTAATTGACAGGAGCTCATCAAACGCCTCCATACAGACACTGAAAACAAGTACCACACAAGGGCCAACAAGTTCCAGGGCAAGAGATACCAAGCAAATTCTCCAGCAACAATGGAACACAACCCTGAGCTTCAAGATACAGGCTGCCCAAAGTCACCCCAAAACCATAGACATCTCATAACTCATTACTGGACACTTCATTGCACTCCAGAGAGAAGAAATACAGCTCCACCCACCAGAACACCGACACAAGCTTCCCTAACCAGGAAACCTTGACAAGCCACCTGTACAAACCCACAGACAGCGAGGAAAAGCCACAATAAAGAGAACTCCACAAACTGCCAGAATACAGAAAAGACACCCCAAAATCAGCAATTTAAACTAGATGAAGAGACAGAGGAATACCCAGCAGATAAAGGAACAGGATAAATGCCCACCAAACCAAACAAAAGAGGAAGAGATAGGGAATCTACCTGATAAAGAATTCTGAATAATGATAGTGAAATTGATCCAAAATCTTGAAATCAGAATGGAATCACAGATAAATAGCCTGGAGACAAGGATTGAGAAGATGCAAGAAAGGTTTAACTAGGACCTAGAAGAAATAAAAAAGAGTCAATATATAATGAATAATGTAATAAATGAAATTAAAAACACTCTGGAGGCAACAAATAGTAGAATAACAGAGGCAGAAGATAGGATTAGTGAATTAGAAGATAGAATGGCAGAAATAAATGAATCAGAGAGGAAAAAAGAAAAACGAATTAAAAGAAATGAGGACAATCTCAGAGACCTCCAGGACAACATTAAACACTACAACATTTAAATCATAGGGGTCCCAGAAGAAGAAGACAAAAAAAAAGACCATGAGAAAATACTTGAGGAGATAATAGTTGAAAACTTCCCTAAAATGGGGAAGGAAATAATCACCCAACTCCGAGAAAGCCAGAGAGTCCCAAACAGGATAAACCCAAGGCGAAACACCCCAAGACACATATTAATCAAATTAACAAAGATCAAATACAAAGAACGAATATTAAAAGCAGCAAGGGAAAAATGACAAATAACACACAAGGGAATTCCCATAAGGATAACAGCTGATCTTTCAATAGAAACTCTTCAAGCCAGGAGGGAATGGCAAGACATACTTAAAGTGATGAAAGAAAATAACCTACAGCCCAGATTATTATACCCAGCAAGGATCTCATTCAAGTATGAAGGAGAAATCAAAAGCTTTTCAGACAAGCAAAAGCTGAGAGAATTCTGCACCACCAAACCAGCTCTCCAACAAATACTAAAGGATATTCTCTAGACAGGAAACACAAAAATGGTGTATAAATTAGAACCCAAAACAATAAAGTAAATGGCAACAGGATCATACTTATCAGTAATTACCTTAAACGTAAATGGGTTGAATGCCCCAACCAAAAGACAAAGACTGGCTGAATGGAAACAAAAACAAGACCCCTACATATGTTGTCTACAAGAGACCCACCTCAAAACAGGGGACACATACAGACTGAAAATGAAGGGCTAGAAAAAGATTTTCCATGCAAATAGGGACCAAAAGAAAGCAGGAGTAGCAATACTCATATCAGATAAAATAGACTTTAAAACAAAGACTGTGAAAAGAGACAAAGTAGGTCACTACATAATGATCAAAGGATCAATCCAAGAAGAAGATATAACAATTATAAATATATATGCACCCAACACGGGAGCACCGCAATATGTAAGACAAATGCTAACAAGTATGAAAGGAGAAATTAACAATAACACAATAATAGTAGGAGACTTTAATATCCCACTCACACCTATGGATAGATCAACTAAACAGAAAATTAACAAGGAAACACAAACTTTAAACGATACAATAGACCAGTTAGACCTAATTGATATCTATAGACATTTCATCTCAAAACAATGAATTTCACCTTTTTCTCAGGTGCACATGGAACCTTCTCCAGGATAGATCACATCCTGGGCCATAAAGCTAGCCTTGGTAAATTCAAAAAAATAGAAATCATTCCAAGCATCTTTTCTGACCACAATGCAGTAAGATTAGATCTCAATTACAGGAGAAAAACTATTAAAAATTCCAACATATGGAGGATGAACAACACGCTGCTGAATAACCAACAAATCCCAGAAGAAATCAAAAAAGAAATCAAAATTTGCATAGAAACAAATGAAAATGAAAACACAACAACCCCAAACCTGTGGGACACTGTAAAAGCAGTCCTAAGGGGAAAGTTCATAGCAATACAGGCACACCTCAAGAAACAAGAAAAAAATCAAATAAATAACCTAACTCTACACCTAAAGCAACTAGAAAAGGAAGAAATGAAGAACCCCAGGGTTAGTAGAAGGAAAGAAATCTTAAAAATTAGAGCAGAAATAAATGCAAAAGAAACAAAAGAGACCATAACAAAAATCAACAAAGCCAAAAGCTGGTTCTTTGAAAGGATAAATAAAATTGACAAACCATTAGCCAGACTCATCAAGAAACAAAGGGAGAAAAATCAAATCAATAAAATTAGAAATGAAACTGGAGAGATCACAAGAGACAACACAGAAATACAAAGGATCATAAGAGACTACTATCAACAATTATATGCCAATAAAATGGACAACATGGGAGAAATGGACAAATTCTTAGAAAAGTACAACTTTCCAAAACTGGACCAGGAAGAAATAGAAAATCTTAACAGACCCATCCAAGCACGGAAATTGAAACTGTAATAAAAAATCTTCCAGTAAACAAAAGCCCAGGTCCAGACGGCTTCACAGCTGAATTCTACCAAAAATTTAGAGAAGAGCTAACACCTATCCTGCTCAAACTCTTCCAGAAAATTGCAGAGGAAGGTAAACTTCCAAACTCATTCTATGAGGCCACCATCACCCTAACACCAAAACCTGACAAAGATCCCACAAAAAAAGAAAACTACAGGTCAATATCACTGATGAACATAGATGCAAAAATCCTTAACAAAATTCTAGCAATCAGAATCCAACAACACATTAAAAAGATCATACACCATGACCAAGTGGGCTTTATCCCAGGGATGCAACGATTCTTCAATATCCGCAAATCAATCAATGTAATACACCACATTAACATGTTGAAAAATAAAAACCATATGATTATCTCAATAGATGCAGAGAAAGCCTTTGACAAAATTCAACATCCATTCATGATAAAAACCCTCCAGAAAGCA
>NW_011494804.1:75821-107164 GCF_000754665.1 Bison bison bison
ACTGGTGAAAGAAATCAAAGAGGACACTAATAGATGGAGAAATATACCATGTTCATGGATTGGAAGAAGTCAATATAGTGAAAATGAGTATACTACCCAAAGCAATTTATAGATTCAATGCAATCCATATCAAGCTACCGACGGTATTCTTCACAGAGCTAGAACAAATAATTTCACAATTTGTATGGAAATACAAAAAACCTCGAATAGCCAAAGCTATCTTGAGAAAGAAGAATGGAACTGGAGGAATCAATCTACCTGACTTCAGGCTCTACTACAAAGCCACAGTTATCAAGACAGTATGGTACTTGTACAAAGACAGAAATATAGATCAATGGAACAAAATAGAAAGCCCAGAGATAAATCCACGCACATATGGACACCTTATCTTTGACAAAGGAGGCAAGAATACACAATGGATTAAAGACAATGTCTTTAACAAGTGTTGCTGGGAAATCTGGTCAACCACTTGTAAAAGAATGAAACTAGAACACTTTCTAACACCATACACAAAAATAAACTCAAAATGGATTAAAGATCTCAACGTAAGACCAGAAACTCTAAAACTCCTAGAGGAGAACATAGGCAAAACACTCTCTGACATACATCACAGCAGGATCCTCTATGACCCACCTCCCAGAATATTGGAAATAAAAGCAAAAATAAACAAATGGGACCTAATTAAACTTAAAAGCTTCTGCACATCAAAGGAAACTATAAGCAAGGTGAAAATACAGCCTTCAGAATGGGAGAAAATAATAGCAAATGAAACAACTGACAAACAACTAATCTCAAAAATATGCAAGCAACTCCTACAGCTCAACTCCAGAAAAATAAATGACCCAATCAAAAAATGGGCCAAAGAACTAAATAGACATTTCTCCAAAGAAGACATACAGATGGCTAACAAACACATGAAAAGATGCTCAACATCACTCATTATCAGAGAAATGCAAATCAAAACCACTATGAGGTACCATTTCACGCCAGTCAGAATGGCTGCGATCCAAAACTCTACAAGCAATAAATGCTGGAGAGGGTGTGGAGAAAAGGGAACTCTCTTACACTGTTGGTGGGAATGCAAACTAGTACAGCCACTATGGAGAACAGTGTGGAGATTCCTTAAAAAGCTGGAAATAGAACTGCCTTATGATCCAGCAATCCCACTGCTGGGCATACACACTGAGGAAACCAGAAGGGAAAGAGACACGTGTACCCCAATGTTCATCGCGGCACTGTTTATAATAGCCAGGACATGGAAGCAAGCTAGATGTCCATCAGAAGATGAATGGATAAGAAAGCTGTGGTACATATACACAATGGAGTATTACTCAGCCATTAAAAAGAATACATTTGAATCAGTTCTAATGAGGTGGATGAAACTGGAGCCTATTATACAGAGTGAAGTAAGCCAGAAACAAAAACACCAATACAGTATACTAATGCATATATATGGAATTTAGAAAGATGCTAACAATAACCCTGTGTATGAGACAGCAAAAGAGACACTGATGTATAGAACAGTCTTATGGACTCTGTTGCAGAGGGAGAGGGTGGGAAGATTTGGGAGAATGGCATTGAAACATGTATAATATCATGTATGAAATGAGTTGCCAGTCCAGGTTCGATGCACGATACTGGATGCTTGGGGCTAGTGCACTGGGACAACCCAGAGGGATGGTAGGGGGAGGGAGGAAGGAGGAGGGTTCAGGATGGGGAACACATGTATACCTGTGGCGGATTCATTTTGATATTTGGCAAAACTAATACAATATTGTAAAGTTTAAAAATAAAATAAAATTTAAAAAAAAAGAAAATAAAAAAAAAAGAGGTACAAACTTCCAGTTGTAAAATAAATAAGTCATTGTTATGTAATGTACCCATAAGTAATGTAGTCAATGATACTTTAACAGCTTTGCACTATAAGGATAACAGATCTTATTGCAGTGATAATTTCATAATGTATGAAATTATCAAATCAATATTTTATATACCTAAAACTAATATATCATGCTAATTGTATATCAGTAGCATTTTTTTAATTATAGAAAAATATTGCTGAACACAATATGTTTCTCTTTTAGAAACACTTTCACATATTTCAACTATGCAATTGTGTATTTTTCTACAAACAGAGGTCTAAAAAAATTTGGTCTTATGAGATAATCTTATGAAATACACCTTTACTGATCTTTCTTCTTTCCATCCTTCATTGCATTTTTCTTTCTTAAATGAGTAAATACACATGAAGTTATCATAACAGGACCTGCAACAAAGTAAGCATTCAATAAAAGGTATACATTATTACTGCCTATAATGCAAGGAATTTTTCATGATCATAATTAAATTAGAAAAAAAAGAAAAAACAACAATTTGATATTTATAATCTTTTGTGATGACTCACACCATGAAAAATACCATGCCAAATCTTAAAATAAATATAAACCTGTCACTTGTATTAAGAAATTTAACATTTTTAACCTATAACATTAATAAAGCATGAATAAGAAAACTTAGAAATGGAATGTGTGTGTGTGTATGTATCAGAACAGCATTTTCTTTAAGTTTATCAAACTCTTCAAAAATAGCTCATGGATTGACAAATGCACAATCTCTATATCAGATTAAATACAGATTTTCAAATCGGGGGTTTCTGTGTAGCTAATATTATCCACTAGCAACAGGGCTAGTTTATCTTTTCCATCTGCTTTATTTCCTATCTTAATTTGACTCATCATTTTAGGACTAGTTTAAGTTGAACATTCTTTATGAAGATCCTCCTATAAAAGTTTTTATGTTGAATAGAATTATGGGCAAGGGGAGAGGAGAGGGGTGGGTGAGATGCCTGGAAAGAGAAACATGGAAACTCACATTACCATATGTAAAATAGGTAGCCAAGGGGTATTTGCTGTATGGCTCAGGAAACTCAAACAGGGGCTCTGTATTAACCTAGAGGGGTGGGATGGGGAGGAAGATGGGAGGGAAGTTCAGGAGGGAGGGGATGTATATATACCTATGGCTGATTCATGTTGAGGTTTGACAGAAGGTAGCAAAATTATATAAAGCAATTATCCTTCAATAAAACATAAGTTTTTTAAAAGTTTCTCTGCTGAAAGCTCATAGTCTGTATAGACCTTCATGCTTTAGCTAAACACATACTGCCTCAATTTTTTCATAAGTGTCAGCTTTTTTTTTTCTTATCTTGTAAACAAAATCATGATTTTTTTCAGTAAATAATACTTTATAAACAGCAAATACCCAAGTACCAGGCATAGGACAGGTATTTACTGAAGATTTTTGCTGTCATCTAAAACTCCATTCCTCAATTTCTACCTTTAATTAGCTGAACATGTCTGGTGACTTTTACTTCTCTAATATCAACCAAAGAAAGCTTCATTGCTATTGTCATTGTGTCGTATCTTTAAGCTATCATTTCTCACAAGGGCTATCGCTAGGCATTTAATTGAAATTTCTATCTCCCCCGGTTTGTCACCCAGTCCAAAATCAGAGGTAGCATCTTGAATTGTAAATCTCATATTCGTCCTTTACAGAATTAGAAAAGGATGCTACAGCCTAACATATCTGTGTTAAGAATATGAAACAAAAAGGAGGTCTCAAACCTCAATGATTCAAGTAAGATAAATACTCATTTTTCTATTAAATAATATGATGGGTAGGCTTTCCTACTCACAAGATAATCTAGCCATTTAAGTAGGACCTTTTATCATTCATTAGGATGTCTCCTCACACCACCATGTCTGTGTTTCTGAAATCAGGAAAAGAGAAAAAGAAAGAAGCTTCAAGATATGACCCATAATTTGCACACATAGCATTTATCGTCCATTGACCAGAAATCATTTACACTTGAATGCAGCCTCTAGATGGTGAACATTCTATTTCAAAAAGGAAAAAAATTCCACAACACAACCCCTTTTCATGCATGAAACGTATTCTTCAATACACACACACACACACACACACACACACACACATACACAGAAACACATTCTGGGAAGACTTCTAAACCTCCTATCAGTTTCTACCCAGCTCCTGATCTGTCCAGGATCTCTGGATGAGGAATAGTCCATCCAATGGGTCCAAATATGGCTCCTTACATTATGTCGACCTATACTGTAACACACAGATTCCTTTGCTCTTTCCTGCTCAGTTTACAGCAGTGGAGTCTGAGTAGAGTTATTATATTAAATTCTTCATTAAAAAAAAAACTGGAATAATAAGGATCATGTGACATTCACCATTCTAAGATAGTTATCAAATTCTGGTTGGCAAAAATTATGGAGAATCATTCTTTAGTAGCTAGGAAGACCATCTGCTACTTCAGTTGCTGTTGCTTGTTCATTATTATTTTCTTTGACCTCCTCTATAGTTGGCATCAGAGAGTGTTCCCTACTAAGGACTGCTCAGCTTTATGCTGGTAGCAATTTGATGTCCCCAACTGCTTTTTGGAATTGAAGAGACATCAACTTGTACAGGCTAGGGCTGTGGTTTATTTGGCAAAATATTTCAACTGCGAAAGTGAAAGTCACTCAGTCATATCCAACTCTTTGGGACCCCATGGACTATACAGTCCATGGAATTCTTTAGGCCAGAATACTGGAGTGGGTAGCCTTTCCCTTTTCCAGGTGATCTTCCCAACCCAGGGATCGAACCCAGGTTTCCAGTATTGCAGGTGGATTCTTTAACAGCTGAGCTACAAGGGAAACCAAGAATACTGGAGTGGGTAGCCTATCCCTTCTCCAACAGATCTTCCTGACCCAGGAATCGAACTGGGGCCTCCTGCATTGCAGGAGGATTCTTTACCAACTGATCTATCAGGGAAGCCCATTTCAACTGTATTAGCTTCCAGATATATGATTTCAATCAGTTCCATTTACAAGTGCCTTCAGCCAAATAGTTCATCTATACATATTTCCTAAGCCTTACATATCTGTGTTCAGAATATCCTCTTTCCCCTTAGGCTATGTGTGATTGCCTTAATGGCATTTGAAATTTGTCTTGTGAAACTGGAACAACATGAATCTAATATTTGCTACTGAACTAATGTCCACTGGGTAGAAAAGAACATTTAAATAGAAGCTCTGAGACAAACTTGAGGTCACAATTATAAATTCTGCTATTTGAGGTTAAGAAGTAGTTGGTCATGATATCATGGCAAACCTTCAAATAACTGAACTCCAAGTCACTTTAGAGTGCAGAATGTGGTCAGAAAAAATCTTCCATAGAACTATATTCCTTTACATTTCTGTTTCAAGCAGTATAATTATAATAAAAGTTCATATTTCTGATGATCTCTTGCTAAGGGCTACATGATAGCAACCATAAAAGGGATATTCTAACATTTATAACCATATTCTAGCATTTTATTACCAGAGTTCCAGAATGTCATTAGCTTTCCAAATTGTCAAATACAACTATTTTAAAAATGTTTCCACAGCTGAAGAGGATCAAAAGCTTTCCAGCCTGTTGTGTCTATATCCTTACTGTTCAGCTTGTGGTTATTAAGCCAATGTTACATGCTTTACAAATTTTATTACAGACACACCATGTTGCCATGTATCATTTTTTTTTCCCATTGCTTAGGATGAAACCTTAAATTTCTACAATAGACCCCCAAATATAGTGGGTCAAATAAAATAAATCTTAATACATTTCTCAATGTAATAGTTTCGGGGTTGATGAATAGTCTTGAAAAAGTTTGGCTGCTCCTCCCTAAATTTTTTGGGGATGCAGATTTTTTTCTACCTTTTTGGTCTGATTTCTTCTTAGGTATGGTGCTCATGCACATGATTATATCTGGCTCATGTGACCAGAATAGCATTCCAGTCCTCAGGAAAGTAAAAAAAGGGTGGAGGCAAGCAGCCTTTTTTTTTCTTTTTTTAGTTCTACATTAAAAAAAAAAAAAAGTTACTAGAGTATAGTTGGTTTACAATGTTGTGTTATGTTCAGGTGTACAGCAAAGTTCCTCAGTTATACATATACATACATTCACTCTTTGTTAGATTATTTCTCCATCACTTAAGGCCACTACTTAGAATTTGCATACATTATTTTGCTTGTATACCACTGTCAAGAACTGAATTTCATAGGTATCTCTGTGTGAAGGGAGACAAAGAAAGAGTTCTAGCTTTTCATACATTAGTCCAGTTAAAATTGGAAGAAGGAGTCTACTAATTTTTTTTTAACCTCAAAAAATTCACTTTTATTTACTGTCAAACCATGTTAAACGTTGGGTATTAGTGACGGGCTCATATTAACAGGTTTACACAAACAGATGAAAAAAAAAGCAGAATTTTGCTGAAACAATTTACATGTCATTAGATCTTTATCAGAAACTAAATTAATTACTAAATATGGACAGAAGTACTCTTGCCTGGAAAATTCCATGGACGGAGGAGCCTGGTAGGCTGCAGTCCATGCAGTCGCTAAGAGTCGGACACGACTGAGCGACTTCCCTTTCACTTTTCACTTTCATGCATTGGAGAAGGAAATGGCAACCCACTCCAGTGTTCTTGCCTGGAGAATCCCAGGGATGGGGGAGCCTGGTGGGCTGCCGTCCATAGGATCGCACAGAGTCGGACACGACTGAAGCGATGCAGCAGCAGCAGCAGCAGCAGCAGCATGGACAGAAGGAATATGGGGGAGTAATATTTCTGTTTTACTTTATTATTTTAAAAAGAACTGGTACCTTTAGTTCACTAGAAAGCACTGAGAAGTACTTAGCACTCTTTGCCCCGATTCATGAACAGAAGAGTGATGCAACCTCTTTGCTAGATTTCATCACATTTGCACAAGGCATGGCATAACTGGCTTCAAAGAGGTTTCCCTGCCCAGTCCCAATAGGGATTCTACTAATTAAGGGAAAAAGGGGGAAACAGACATTTGAGAGACATAATATAAACCTTAGTCCTGGGACTTCCATGGTGGTCCAATGGCTAATAATTCACCTGCCGATGCAGGGGACACAGGGTTCGATCCCTGGTCCGGGAAGACCCCGCACACCATGGGGCGACTAAGCCTGAGAGCCGCAACTACTGAGCCTGTGCACCCTAGAGCCCTGTGCTCCACACTAAGAGTGCAGTCCCACTCGCTGCAGCTGGAGAAAGCTAGCGCAGAGTAATGAAGACCCACAGCAGCCAAAAATTAAAAACAAAACAAAACAATACTTTCCATTTCATTAGCTCCTGACAAGGTACAAGGATAAAATACAAACTATTTTGCATGTTGTACAGATGTCTCCATGCAAATCTTTTTAAATAATAGTTAAGAGAGTGAAATATATAGTATATGGTATATTTATTTATATCAAATCACATTATAGCTAATTTGTCTTCTGATATAACAATAAAAACTCAATCATAATATCTTAAGGTTCTCTAAAATCCACAATCCTTAAATACAAAGTTTTTGACTAGGGATGATTGTATATTGAACGGAAATTTCTCCGAGTTTGTGGGAGAATTATTGTGAAAAAATATAGCAAAAATCATTGTCTTAAGTAGGATGACTTCTATGAAATCTATTATTCTGAGCCATTTATTAAAGCAATTTCCCATTCAGAATCATCTTTTTCCCTTGTCACACATATGAGGAAACTAGCTTTATTTTAGTCAGTAGTGTTGAAGCATTAGATGACACTTTCAATAATAACAATATTTTACCCTATGGACAGAGTCCTGAATTGCAAGGGTGAAGCAAGAGAAAGAAGGTTGAAACTATTCTTTAAGATGCAGTTGATGCATTGAGCAAAGTCTAAAATTCTTTTGGTTTAAGTGAACTTGCCTCAAGATACTGGACACGTTACATTCAAATTTCAATCAAAGAATCCCGAAATGGATGTGGCATAGTTTTGTTATAGAAAACTCTTTTCTGTGAAAGAGGAGATCGTTTGCCTTTTTGTTAAGAATATTGTTAAACGGTTCTCAAGGGGTTGAAGAAAGTGCTGCTCAAAATTTATCTTTGCTCAAGACAGATAATTGGTGTCTCTGATTTATAGCTTTGTCTATATTTTAAAATTCTCTTCATTGTATTTTGGTATATATACCAAGCAAAGTGCAATGGAGAGAATTTTAAATATATATATATATATATATGCCAAATTTAATTGTAAAAAAAAGTAAGCCCATCTTAAGTCCTTGAAATTAGTGTGGAATATTATATTTCATGCACAATGGTACAGATGAAATTTCAAAACTTTGCTATGTTTAAAATCCACTTGAAATGTGATTTTGATCTTGAATCAAATTTAAATCTTTCCTGAATTCAAGGGAATTTGGTACTGTACTTGTATCAAAAGTATCATATTTGATTCAAAGAACATTTTATGGATAAGTTCAATTAAAAAATCATAAACTTTATCAATCAACCACTACATCACAGAAAACACCATTCTGGAAATTTTAACTTCTGTTATTTGTTTTCAAGGTATGGTGTATTTGGACTTAAATTACTTAGATGGGTTTTTAGGTTTTCTTTAGATAGTGTGCTAGCCTTCAGTCATTTCTGACTTATTTGAAAAGAAAATGAAAAAATGACAAGGATAATCTTTTGTAATTCATTTTTATATTTTGCATTAACATGTACATATTTCAACACAAACTTATGTTGAACAATATATTTTCTATATTTTCTGTCTTGAATTTACTATTTTCAACATTAAAAAATTTTATTTTATATTGGAGCATAGTTTATTAACAATTCTGTGTTGGTTTCAGTTGTATATCAAAGTGATTCAGTTCTACAGATACATGTATCTACTCTTTTTTGAATTATTTTCTCATTTAGGTTATTACAGAATATTAAGCACAATTCTCTGTGGTATACAGTAGGTCTTTGCTGGTTATCTATTTTAAATATAACGGTGTGTACATGTCAATCCCAAACTCCCAATCTATCCCCCCCATACACTTCCCTTCAAGTAATTCCATCAATAACTTCATTCTCTAAGTTTGTGAGTCTGTTTTCAGCTAAATGACATACTCAGTGGTGAAAAGCTGAAAGCATTTTCTCTAAGATCAGGAACAAGACAAAATGTCTATTCTTGCTACTTTTATTCAACACATATTGGGAAGTCCTAGGCATAGCGATCAGGGAAGAAAAAGAAATAAAAACACTCCAGTTGGAAAAGAAGTAAAACTGTCACTATTTGCAGATGGCACGATACTATACATAGAAAATCCTAAAGGTGTTATCAGAAAACTACCGGGGCTCATCAGTAAATTCAGTAAAGTTACAGGCTATTAAGTTAATGTAGAGAAACCTGCTGAATTTCTATACATTAACAACAAAACATTAGAAAGAGAAATTAAAGGAACAGTCCTACTTACCATCATATCAAAAAGAATAAAATATCTAGGAATAAACCTACTTAAGGAAACAAAAGATATTTATTTTGAAAAATGTGAGACTGATGAAAGAAATTTAAGATGACACATACAGATGGAAAGATATAACATGTTCTTGGACTGGAAGACTCAATATTGCCAAAATGACTATACTACCCAAGGAAATCTACAGATTCAGTGCAATTCCTCACATGCTACCAATCATATTTTCATGTAAGTAGAAGAGAAATTCTTAAAACTTGTATGAAGACACAAAAGACCACAAATAGCCAAAGCAACCTTGAGAATCAAGTTCCCTGACTTCAGACTATAGTTTCAAGTTTATAAAAATTATTTGGAGAAAGGCTGGCATTTATTTCTTTCTTTATTAATATTTTTAAAACTGCTAAAAACTATTCACTTATATTTGTATGTTATTTGTTGACTTATTATTACATTTTTACATTCTCATGCATTTTTGGGGGGGACCTCTAGAATCCCTCCATCGGTTTACCTCCATGCTTTGGTCAAGCACATCTTCTAATATCTTCCTAAGGGTAAATGGAGGAAAACTTTTTATGTTTTATTTGCTAGGAATTATCTTGATTTTGCTATTTTCCTTAGTTTATGGTTTTTTTATGATTTGAAGATTTTAAGATAAAAATAATTTATCTCAGACTTCTTAAAACAATCCATTGCTTTCAGAGTCAGGGTTGCAAGAGTCAGACAGGACTTAGTACTACTACAACTACATTGAAAGCAATGCTTCATTAAAATTTACCCCCCAGAACGATGATACTAAAGAATTTATTTGCAGGGCAACAGTGGAGAAACAGACATAGAGAATAGACCTATGGACATTGGGAAATGGGAGGAGAGGTGAGATGTATGGAGAGAGTAACATGGAAACTTAAATTACCATATGTAAAACAGATAGCCAATGGGAATTTGCTACATGGCTCAGGTAACTCAAACAGGGGCTCTGTATCAACCTAGAGGGGTGGGATGGGGCGGGAGATGGGAGGGAGGTTCAAGAGGGAGCAGACATACGTATACCTATGGCTGATTCATGTTGAGGTTTGACAGAAAACAACAAAATTCTGTAAACCAATTATCCTTCAATTAAATAATAAATTAATTAATTAAAAATTAACTCCAATATTTTTGAGTACTGTAATGCAATTCTTGAATATTTTACACCCTGCAAAATTTAGACTACTTAATTCTGATGATCTGAAATTGCATAATTATGTTCAATGATGCACCTACTTTTCATTCATTGTTTGGACATGGTAAACTTTTTTCCATCTAGATTTTTATGCCTTTGTGTTTTAATGATATTTCATAATAAAGTTCTTCCCTACTATGTTCTTTGGAACTCTTAATTAATCAGACGTTGCTATTGCTTCTTTCAATTTTCTAAATTTTTTCCCTTACCTCTAAACTCTTTTTGCCTTTTTGTTTTAATCCTCCGGGAGGTCAACTTTAACTTCTAATCTATCTACTGAATTTTTATAACATTTCAACTTTCATAATTTTTATTGCCAATTGTTAGTTCTTGGGTTTTTTTGTTTATTTGTTTATATGGCAGCATATACTTGTTTCACAATGAAACACCTTATTTCTGATAGATAATTAACTTTTAAGAAAATCTCTGATGACTTCTTTCACTTCCTCCCTTTCATATTTAGTTCAGTTCAGTCACTCAGTCAAGTCCGACTCTCTGCGACCCCATGGACTGCAGCAGGCCGGGCTTCCCTGTACATCACCAACCCCCAAAGCTTGCTCAAAATCGTGTCCATTGAGTTAGTGATGCATCTAAATATCTCATCCTCTGTCATCCCCTTCTCCTCCTGCTTTCAGTCTTTCCCAGCATCAGGGTCTTTTCCAATGATTCAGTTCTTCCATCAGGTGGCCAAAGTATTGGAGCTTCAGCTTCATCATAAATCCTTCTAATAAATACTCAGGACTGATTTCCTTTAGGATTGACTGGTTTGATTTCCTTGCAGTCCAGGAGACTCTCAAGAATCTTCTCCAACAACACAGTTCAAAAGCATAAATTCTTCAGCACTCACCTTTCTATATAGTCCAACTCTCACATCCATACATGACTACTGGAAAAACCATAGCTTTGACTATGACTACCCACAACAGATTTCCTAACCTGGGGATCTGGCAAAGGAACTGATAATCCCTGGGAATTTGACTTTGGAGGCCAGTGGGATTTGATTACAAAACTTACACAGGACTGGGGAAATACACTCTTGGAGGGTACAAACAAAACCCTTTCGTATTAGAGGCTTTTAATTTTTAAAAAGTCATATTTAAGGTTAAATATCGAAAAAGCTTACTGGGTGGACCAGTTTGTCAAGTGGTGAGATAGTTTTACTGTCTGTTTATTGTTGTTGTTGTTGAGGATATTTTTCAGTGGGGTCCTTTTCCCACACTGTAGTTCCTGTCAGTCAGTCTTCTAAAGACTTTATGAAAGTGAAAGAGGAGAATGAAAAAGTTGGCTTAAAACTCAACATTCAGAAAACTAAGATTATCTGGCCCCATCACTTCATGGCAAATAGATGGGGAAACAGTGACAGACTATTATTATCGGCTCCAAAATCACTGCAGAAGGTGACTGCAGCCAAGAAATTAAAAGACACTTGCTCCTTGGAAGGAAAGTTATGACCATCCTAGATAGCATATTAAAAATCAGAGACATTATTCTGCCAACAAAGGTCTGTCTAGTGAAAGCTATGGTTTTTCCAGTAGTCATGTATGGATGTGAGAGTCGGACTATAAAGAAAGCTGAGCATAGAAGAATTGGTGCTTTTGAACTGTGATGTTGGAGAAGACTCTTGAGAGTCCCTTGGACTACAAGGAGATCCAATCAGTCCATCCTAAAGGAAATCAGTCCTGAATGTTCATTGGAAGGACTGATGTTGAAGCTGAAACTCCAATACTTTGGCCACCTGATACAAAGCACCGACTCACAAGAAAAGACCCTGATTCTGGGGAAGACTGAAGGCAGGAGGAGAAGGGGTGGACAGATGATGAGATGGTTAAATCGCATCACCGACTCAATGGACATAAGTTTAAGTAAACTCCGGGAGTTGGTGATGGACAGGGAGGCCTAGCATGCCGCAGTCCATGGGGTCACAAAGAGTTGGACACCACTGAACGACTGAACTGAACTGAATTGTGACAAGGTTATGAGAGTGAGTGGAAAGGACAGGGAGGAGTAAAGAGCCTTACCTGCATTCTGGGTCCTTAGTGAGGGAAGGCAACGGGGGCATGCAGTTTGTTATGGTGACCATCATTTATTATCTCTCTCCTCATCTTTGGGCTTCCCAGTGGTGCTAGTGGTAAAGAACCTATCTGTCAATACAGGAGATGCAAGAGCCCCTGACTCCATCCCTGGGTTGGGAAGATCCCCTGGAGGAGGAAATGGCAACCCACTCAAGTATCCTTGCCTGGAGAATTCTATGGACAGAAGAGCCCAGCGGGCTACAGTCCATAGCGTCACAGAGAGTCGGACACGACCAGATCCACTTAGCAAACACGCCTCATCTTTATCTGTGCTTTGGACTGGAACTTCTCATGTTCAAGTTCTCAAACACATTTTCTAGGACTGGCAGTGAAGGGAAATGTATCCACCTCATAATTGGTCTCCTTGGGAACCTGGTGTCATTCTACTATATTAATAATAGACATCTAAGCAATTTCTTTCAGCACCTTCCTCCACTTCACCTCTGATTCCTAAGAAGGCATTTTCTTCCATTTTCTGAAATTTTCATAATTTCTATCATGGAAACTATTTGCTTCTTATTCGTGTTATTCTCTGTAATCCTTATTCATCTACTTTTGCTCTTCAGGTAAGTCAAGGTTACAAACATTCTTTAATTTCTTCAAATTTGAGCATTGGGATACAATTACATTTCCAGTTATATTAGTACTTGTGAGTGATTTCTAAGTCTAACAGAAATGTCCCATATAAACAGGGACAGCTGGGCCATTTGTAAGAAATATAGTCAATAAAGTGATAATTATATACTCTTACATTTTCTTGTAGAACAACAACAACAAAAAAATTAATTCCCATTCAAGAGATTTCCTTTTCATCCAAAACAAAAGCACCAAAAGTGACCTTGTGAACTTACTCATCCATTCTCTGACTTTTTTTTTTTTTTTAACTAATGTGCCAGGCATAGAATTGTTGACTGGTGATTCAAGGATAACCACGTTATTTTGCATCTAGAAAGGGGTACAGATAATTAAACAGGCAATCACACACCAGTAGATGTAGAACAGTGTTTTACAAGAGCTCATAACAACAGAATCTGTCTTGGAATTACGGGGTCAGGCAAGGGTTAGTACCTAGCACAGAAAATTGTGTCTAAGTTGACATTTAAATGATGAGTACAAGCTAGCCAGGTTAAATTTGGAGGGAAAAAATGCCACAGCGGAAGTGTAGAAGACCTGAAGGAGAGGGATGACAACGTCCTTTCAAATAACTGAAAAAGAGTTTATGAAGGATTGTGGGAACAGAGATGAGATGGGGAAAGGAGCCTGAAGAGGTCAGGAGAGCTCAGACTCTCAGTGCCTTAAAATCAATGTGAAGATGTTTGAATAGTTATTAAGGTAAACAGGGCACTCCTCTGAGGTGAAGTAGATGAAGTGGATGTAAGAAAGTCATAATAAGCCTAAGAGATGTTAGAATATTTTGCAATCCAACTTAGATACATCAGAGGCTTCTTATAGAATTATAGTAAAGATGATTGCAAGAATTGCATAGATCAACACTGTCATTTTAATAACACACAATTAGAAAACTGGATGAAAAAAGAATATTTTTATTATTTTTCCATTTTTACTCATTTTCATACTTAAAATTAAAACAATATCTGCCTTTTTGAGTTTCAGCTTCAGCATCAGTCCCTCGAATATTCAAGACTGATTTCCTATAGGAAAGTGACTGTCAAGAGTCTGTTCCAACACTACAGTTCAAAAGCATCAATTCTTCAGCACTCAGGTTACTCTATGGTCCAACTTTCACATCCACACATTACTACTAGAAAAACCATAGCTTTGACTAGATGGACCTTTGTTGGTAAAGCAATGTCTCTGGCTTTTAATCTGCTGTCTAGATTTGTCATAGCTTGTCTTCCAATTGAGAAAGTGTCTTTTAATTTCATGGCTGCAGTCACCATCTGCAGTGATTTTTAAGCCTCCCAAAATAAAGTCTGACACTGTTCCCACTGTTTCCCCATCTATTTAACATGAAGTGATGGGACTGGATGCCATGATCCTAGTTTTCTGAATGTTGAGTTTTAAGCCAACTTTTTCACTCTCCTCTTTCACTTTCATCAAGAGACTCTTTCATTCTTCTTCACTTTCTGCCATAAGGGTGGTATCATCTGCATATCTGAAGTTGTTTATATTTCTCCCAGCAATTTTGATTCCAACTTGTGCTTCATCTGGCCCGACATTTTGCATGATGTACTCTGCATATAAGTTCAATAAACAGGGTGACAATATACAGCCTTGATATACTCCTTTACCAAATTGGAACCAGTCTGTTGTTTCATGTCCAGCTCTAACTGTTGTTTCTTGACCTGCATTCAGATTTCTAGGAGGCAGGTAAGGTGATCTGGTATTTCCATCTCTTGAAGGCTTTTCCACAGTTTGTTGTGATCCACACAGTCAAAGGCTTGGTGTAGTCAATAAAGCAGAAGTAGATGTTTTTCTGGAATGCTCTCATTTTTTCGATGATCCAACAAATATTGGCAATTTGATCTGGTTACTCTGCCCTTTCTAAATCCAGCTTGAACATGTGGAAGTTCATGGTTCACATGCTGTTGAAGCCTTGCTTGAAGAATTTTGAGCATTACTTTGCAAGTGTGTGAGATGAGTGCAATTGTGTGGTAGTTTGAACATTCTTTGGCATTGCCTTTCTTTGCAACTGGAATGAAAAGTGACCTTTTCCAGTCCTGTGGCCAATGTTGAGTTTTCCAAATTTGCTGGCATATTGAGTGCAGCACTTTAACAACATCATATTTTAGGATTTAAATTTCTCAACTGGAATCCCATCACCTCCACTAACTTTATTCATAGTGATGCTTCCTAAGGCCCTTTGACTTCACATTCCAGGATGTCTGGTTCTAGGTGAGTGATCACACCACCATGGTTATCTGAGCCATCAAGATCTTTTTTGTATAGTTCCTCTATATATATTTGTATATTCTTGGCACCTCTTCTTCAATTCAGTCACTCAGTCATGTCTGACTCTTTGTGATTCCATGGACTGCAGCAGGCCAGGCTTCCCTATAATCACCAACTCCCAGAGCTTGCTCAACTTCATGACCATTGAGTCAGTGATGCCATCCAAATATCTCATCCTCTGTCATCCCCTTATCCTCCTGACTTCAACCTTTCCAAGCATCGGGGTCTTTTCCAATGAGTCAGTTCTTCACATCACGTGGCCAAAGTATTGAGGTTTGAGCTTCAGCATCAGTGCTTCCAGTGAACATACAGGACTGATTTCCTTTTGGATGGACCAGTGTGTTCTTTTGGCAGAACTCTGTTAGCTTTTGACCTGCTTCGTTTTGTAGTCCAAGGCCAAATAGGTATCTGTTGACTTCTTACTTTTGCATTCCAGTTCCTTATAATGAAAAGGACATTTTTTGGGGGGTGTTAGTTCTAAAGGGTCTTGTAGGTCTTCATAGAACCATTCAACTTCAGCTTGTTTGGTATTACTGGTTGGGGCACAGACTTGAATTACTATGATATTGAATGGTTTGCTTTGGAAATGAAAAGAGATTATTCTGTCATTTTTGAGAATGTATCTGAGTACTGCATTTCAGACTCTTTCATTAACTATGATGGCAATTCCATTTCTTCTAAGGGATTCTTGTCCACAGTAGTAGATATAATAGTCATTTGAGTTAAATTCACCCATTCCAGTCCATCTTAGTTCACTGATTCCTAAAATGTCAATGCTCACTCTTGCCATCTCCTGTTTGACCGCTTCCAATTTGCCTTGATTCATGGACCTATCATTCCAGTTTCCTATGAAATATTTCTCTTTATAGCATCAGACGTTACTTCCATCACCAGTTACATCCACACCTGGGTGTTTCTGCTTTGGCTCCATCTCTTCACTCTTTCTGGAGTTATTTCTCCACTGTTCCCCAGTACCATACTGGGTACCTACTGACCTGGGGAGTTCATGTTTCAGTGTTCTATCTTTTCATTTTTTCAAACTGTTCATGGGGGTTCTCAAGGCAAGAATACTGAAGTGGTTTGCCATTCCCTTCTCCAGTGGACCACATTTTGCCAGAACACTCCACCATGACCTGTCCATCTTAGGTGGCCCTACATGGCATGGCTCATAGTTTCACTGAGTTAGACAAGGCTGTGGTCCATGTGATCAGTTCAGTGGGTTTTCCGTGACTGTGGTTTTCATTCTGTCTGCCCTCTGATGGATATAGATAAGAGGCTTATGGAAGCTTCCTTGTGGGAGAGGTTGATTGAGGGGAAAATTGCGTCTTGATCTGATGGATGGGGCCATGCTCAGTAAATATTCTCAGTTAACCTCTTCTTAATATCTTCTTTTCCTGTTATACCAATGGTATAGACAGAAATGGCTATACCATTTCTGTCCTATATTGTGCCCATCTTTGCATGAAATGTTCCCTTAGTATCTCTAATTTTCTTGAAGAGCTCTCTAGAGCTTCCCATTCTGTTTTTTTCCCTCTATTTATTTTCACTGATAACTGAAGAAGGCTTTCTTATCTCTCCTTGCTATTCTTCAGAACTCTACATTCATATGGTTATATCATTCCTTTTAACCTTTGCCTTTAGCATCTCTTCTTTTCTCAGCTATTTTTAAGTCCTACTCAGACAGCCACTTTGTCTTTTTGCATTTCTTTTTATGGGGACGGTCTTAATCACTGCCTCCTGTACAGTGTCATGAACCTTTGTCCAATGTACTTCAGGCACTCTATCAGATTTAATCCCTTGAATCTATTTGTCACTTCCACTGTATAATCACAAAGGATTTGATTTAGGCCATACCAAATAAATAAGTTGGAGAAGGCAATGGCACCCCACTCCAGTACTCTTGCCTGGAAAATCCCATGGATGGAGGAGCCTGGTGGGCTGCAGTCCATGGGGTCGCTAAGAGTCAGACACGACTGAGCGACTTCACTTTGACTTTTCACTTTCATGTGTTGGAGGAGGAAATGGCAACCCACTCCAGTGTTCTTGCCTGGAGAATCCCATGGACAGAGGAGCCTGGTGGGCTGCCGTCTATGGGGTCGCACAGAGTCGGACACGACTGAAGCGACTTAGCAGCAGCAGCAGCAAATAAATAAATAAAGTCAAGTGGGCCTTAGAAAGCATCACAATGAATAAAGCTAGTGGAGGTGATGGAATTACATTTGAGCTATTTCAAATCCTGAAAGATGATGCTGTGAAAGTGTTGCACTCAATATGCCAGCACATTTGGAAAGCTCAACAGTGGCCACAGGACTGGAAAAGGTCAGTTTTCATTCCAATCCCAAAGAAAGGCAATGCCAAAGAATGCTCAAACTACTGCACAATTGCACTCATCTCACACGCTAGTAAAGTAATGCTCAAAATTCTCCAAGCTAGGCTTCAGCAATAATGAACCATGAACTTCCAGATGTTCAAGCTGGTTTTAGAAAAGGCAGAGGAACCAGAGATCAAATTGCCAACATCTGCTGGATCATCGAAAAACCAAGAGAGTTCCAGAAAAACATCTTTTTCTGCTTTACTGACTACACCAAATCCTTTGACTCTGTGGATCACAACAAACTGTGGAAAATTCTGAAAGAGATGGGCATACCAGACCACCTGATCTGCCTCTTGAGAAACCTATATGCAGGTCAGGAAGCAACAGTTAGAACTGGACATGGAACTACAGACTGTTTCCAAATAGGAAAAGGATTACGTCAAAGCTGTATATTATCACCCTGCTTATTTATCTTCTATGCAGAGTACATCATGAGAAACACTGGGCTGGAAGAAGCACAAGCTGGAATCAAGATTGACAGGAAAAATATCAACAACCTCAGATATTCAGATGACACCACCCTTATGGTAGAAAGTGAAGAGGAGCTAAAGAGCCTCTTGATGAAAGTGAAAGAGGAGAGTGAAAAAGTTGGCTTAAAGCTCAACATTCAAAAAACTAAGATCATGGCATCTGGTCCCATCACTTCATGGAAAATAGATGGGTAAATAGTGGAAACAGTGTCAGACTTTATTTTCTGGGGCTCCAAAATCAGTGCAGATGGTGACTGCAGCCATGAAGTTAAAAGACGTTTACTCCTTGGAACGAAAGTTATGACCAACCTAGATAGCATATTCAGAAGCAGAGACATTACTTTGCCAACAAAGATCCATCTAGTCAAGGCTATGGTTTTTCCAGTGGTCATGTATAGATGCAAAAGTTGGACTGTGACGAAAGCTGAGGGCTGAAGAATTGATGCTTTTGAACTGTGGTGTTTGAGAAGACTCTTGAGAATCCCTTGGACTACAAGGAGATCCAGCCAGTCCATCCTAAAGCAGATCAGTCTTGGGTGTTCATTGGAAGGACTGACGCTGAAGCTGAAACTCCAATATTTTGGCCACCTCATGCAAAGAGTCAACTCATTGGAAAAGACTGATGCTGGGAGGGGTTGGGGGCAGGAGGAGATGGGGACGACAGAGGATGAGATGGCTGGATGGCATCACTGACTTGATGGACATGAGTTTGGGTAAATTCTGGGAGTTGGTGATGGACAGGGAGGCCTGAAGTGCTGTGGTTCATGGAGTCACAAAGAGTTGCACATGACTGAGCAACTGAACTGAACTGAACTGATGACCTAAATCATGGATGTCTAGCTAAACCTATGGTTTTCCAGTAGTCATCCATGGATGTGAGAATTGGACTATAAAGAAAGCTGAAGAATCGATGCTTTGAACTGCGGTGTTGGAGAAGACTCGTGAGAGTCCCTTGTGCTACAAGGAGATCAAACCAGTCAATCTTAAATGAAATCAGTCCTAAATATACTTTGGAAGGGATAATGCTGAAGCTGAAACTCTAATATTTTAGCCACCTGATGCAAAGAGCTGACTCATTGGAAAACACCCTGATGCTGGGAATGATTGAAGGCAGGAAGAGAAGGGGACAACAGAGGATGAGATGGTTGAATGGAATCAGTGACTCAATGGACATGATTTTGAGCAAGCTCTGGCAGTAGGTGATGGACAGGGAGGCCTGGCATGCTTCAGTCCATGGGGTTGCAAAGAGTCGGGCAGAACTGAGTGAGCTCAGACAGGTTTCCCAGGTGTCTCAGTGATAAAGAATTCACATATCCATGGAAGATATACAGGATTCAATCCCTGGGTCAGAAAGAGCCCTTGGAGGAGGGTGTGGAACCCCACTCCAGTATTCTTGCCTGGAAAATCCCATGGACAGAGGATCCTGGCACACTACAGTTCATAGGGTCACAAAGAATTGGACATGACTGAGTGACTGAATACACATACATTTGCTCAGACATAAACAACAGGTTTTGAGAGATCAACTTAATGCATATTTATGTTATCAAATTCTCAGTGGAGAAAAATTAGATATATGCTAGTCTATACGTATGTTAGTCTATACCTTGTTCTAACAAAAGAATTGACAATCCCTCAAATCAGTAACTATCTAATTATCACACTATTAGCAAGGGGGAGAGTCAGGATTTAGAATCAGATGTGACCATCATTATTCATTCTCATATCATGTTCCCCTACTCATAGTCTTTAAAATTATACCTTAATAAAGCACAAGTCAGGTGATTAGTATTTTGTTTTTACTTATGGCTTGCTTTCCTAATTGTGTATGCTTTACTTTGGTATTATTTGTATATACACTAACCTTCATTAGTTAATCATATACACTATTCAATAGTCATATACACTATCCCTTCATGAAAAAATATTTTTCAAATGTACTCAGATACACAGTCATGTCTAACTCTTTGTGACCTCTTGGCCTGCAGCTCACCAGGCTCTTCACTCCATGGAATTCTCCTGGAAGTCACACTGGGATGAGCTGCCACTTCCTCCTCCAGGGGATCTTCCAATCCCAGGGATCAACCTGTGTCTCTTATGTCTTCTGCATTGGCAGGCAGGTTCTTTACAACTAGCCCCACCTGGGAGGTCCTATTCATTGAATAAATTCATGTAATATGTTGCCCCTGCCTTAAGGAATTTTTTCAGTCTGTCTTGGAAAGTTAATTAACAATGCAAGAAGAAAATAAAGTGCGATACAAGAGAATATATTAACAACAGCTAATGACATTGTACACATACAGCTGCTTTTGGAATTTGGAAAACAGCAAGATAACTGTGCTTAATTAGGAATAAGAAAATAATTTTTGAAAAGCATGACGTTTACAAAAAATAAATATTCCCCAACTCCTTCCAAGATCACTATTTCAGAATTAGCCTTCTGGATGATTCCAAAATACTTTTATCTTTCATCTTTAATCTCCCTGAAATTTAATTCATATTGCTTGTGTTATAAGTTGCATTCTGATACTTCATCGAAAGGATTCAATAAAAGTTGATACTTGAGTTAGCCTCAGTATGGTGTTTAGTCCCCTTCCACAAATTTTCCAATACATTCTGTACAACTATACACAATCATCAGATCAGATCAGTCGCTCAGTCGTGTCCGACTCTTTGCGACCCCATGAATCGCAGCACGCCAGGCCTCCCTGTCCATCACCAACTCCCGGAGTTCACCCAGACTCACATCCATCGAGTCAGCGATGCCATCCAGCCATCTCATCCTCTGTCGTCCCCTTCTCCTCCTGCCCCCAATCCCTCCCAGCATCAGAGTCTTTTCCAATGAGTCAACTCTTCGCATGAGGTGGCCAAAGTACTGGAGTTTCAGCTTTAGCATCATTCCTTCCAAAGAAATCCCAGGGCTGATCTCCCTCAGAATGGACTGGTTGGATCTCCTTGCAGTCCAAGGCACTCTCAAGAGTCTTCTCCAACACCACAGTTCAAAAGCATCAATTCTTCAGTGCTCAGCCTTCTTCACAGTCCAAGTCTCACATCCATACATGACCACAGGGAAAACCATAGCGAGTCAATAAAGTACAATTGTCCTCCTGTAATCAGACAGTGGAATACGATAGAACAGAGAATGCACATCCCAAACAGGCACATGATAAAGCAAATATTGTACACGAGAGTCCAATTTTGTCAACATTTGCCCTTAGTTCACACAAATTTCATAATGCAACACATATTTCCAATCTTTCCCACTTTCTTTATTAACCTCTAACTTACAAGGTTAATTCAATATAAATAATTAAATTTATCAAGTGAAATTTTCACATAGAAAAAACACTTTACAACAGCCCAGACTTTCATGAAATTACCAACAACAAGGATAAAAAGATGAATTACTTTTAATGAAATAATAAAAGAAAGGTAACTGAGATGAGCAGTTGGGTGAGAATCTGTATCTCTACCCTTCCTCCTTTTTTTGGACAGACTTTCTGGTCCGCTTTCCTCATATGAAACACTAGCAACTCAGAAAAGAGAAGCGCTAAACAGAAGACAAGGTTAGTTGAGGTGTCAGACGAAAGATGAGTAGTTTTTAAAACCTTAAAAAAGAAAAGTTGCAAAAATTGGCCAAGTAAATGAACACTATGCATCAGTTCAGTTCAGTTCAGTTCAGTCACTCAGTCGTGTCCGACTCTTTGCAACCCCGTGAATCTCAGCACGCCAGGCCTCCCTGTCCATCACCAACTCCCAGAGTTCGCTCAGACTCACGTCCATTGAGTCACTGATGCCATCCAGCCATCTCATCTCCTCCTCCCCCCAATCCCTCCCAGCATCAGAGTCTTTTCCAATGAGTCAAATCTTTGCATGAGGTGGCCAAAGTACTGGAGTTTCAGCTTTAGCATCATTCCTTCCAAAGAAATCCCAGGGCTGAACTCCTTCAGAATGGACTGGTTGGATCTCCTTGCAGTCCAAGGGACTCTCATGAGTCTTCTCCAACACCACAGTTCAAAAGCATCAATTCTTCAGCACTTGGCTTTCTTCACAGTCCAACTCTCACATCCATACATGACTACTGGGAAAACCATAGCCTTGACTAGATGGACCTTTGTTGGCAAAGTAATGTCTCTGCTTTTGAATATGCTATCTAGGTTGGTCATAACTTTTCTTCCAAGGAGTAAGCGTCTTTTAATTTCATGGCTGCAGTCACCATCTGCAGTGATTTTGGAGCCCCCCAAAATAAAGTCTGACACTTTTTTCACTGTTTCCCCATCTATTTCCCATGAAATGATGGGACCAGATGCCATAATCTTCGTTTTCTGAATGTTGAGTTTTAAGCCAACTTTTTCAATCTCCTCTTTCACCTTCATCAAGAGGCTTTTGAGTTCCTCTTCACTTTCTGCCATAAGGGTGGTGTCATCTGCATATCTGAGGTTATTGATATTTCTCCCAACAACCTTGATTCCAGCTTGTGCTTCTTCCAGCCCAGTGTTTCTCATGATGTACTCTGCATATAAGTTAAATAAACAGGGTGACAATATACAGCCTTGACGTACTCCTTTTCCTATTTGGAACTAGTCTGTTGGTCCATGTCCGGTTCTAACTGTTCCTTCCTGACCTGCATACAAATTTCTCAAGAGGCAGGTCAGGTGGTGTGGTATTCCCATCTCTTTCAGAATTTTCCACAGTTTATTGTGATCCACACAGTCAAAGGCTTTGGCATAGTCAATAAAGCAGAAATAGATGTTTATCTATGGATAGTTTGTCTAAAATTTTGGATACAGATCACATGGGTTCATCAGGAAATGGTAGATACCAAGAGACTTTGGTGGCATCTGGGTACCAGTGGAAGCACTGAGCCTCATGGGAAAAGAAGAACTTCTTTTGAGGAAACGTAAAAGAGGGGCTGAGAAAGTTTTGAGGTAAAATTGGAGTGGAGTTGATATTATCCATTCAGTGGGATTATAATAATAAAAGTTTTATTTTGCATATTTACCCCATGCAAGGTAGAATGCTAGATTGTTACATGCTGTATCTAATTAATCCAATTCTGTAATTAAGCATTTATGAACATATTAGAAACAGTGTCATGTCTCAAAAGAAGGGTGTAACTTTCCAAACTGAACCTATAAATAATAGGTTGGCATTTGAATCCAGCTGTGTCTTATGCCTGGAGAAGGAAATGGCAACCCACTCCAGTGTTCTTGCCTGGAGAATCCCAGGGACTGGGGAGCCTGGCCATCTATGGGGTCGCACAGAGTCGGACACGACTGAAGCACTTAGCAGTAGTAGCAGTGTCTTATCCCAAGTCATACACTTGCCCTTCAATGCTGTGATGATTAATTATCAATAAAATATTTGCCCAGGCATTTGTCTTAATCAATAGAGATTATTCATGTAATATTAAGACATATAAAATACTTGGTAAACATATACACACATGTGTGCATATATTCATATGCTTATATATATACACACACACACTTATTTTCCCTTTGATTCAGTTCATTATTGTTAGTAGATAAATTTTGGATTTTTCTTCTTGGAAATACTTGCTGATTCTTTTCTTTAAACATCAGACAGAAGAGTAGAGAAGACACAATCCTGGAAAGTTTTGATGATTCTGTTAAGTTTATATTAATAATCGGATTTCCCAAGCAAGACTACTGAAGTGGATTTCCATTTCCTTTTCCAGGGGATATTTCTGGCCCAGGGAATGAACCTGGGTCTCCTGTATCACAGGCAGATTCTGTACCAACTGAGCCATCAGGAAAGACCCTTAATATTTCAAGGAGATGTTTGTAAGGAGACACAGATTTCACTGATTCAGTCTGTTGTTTTAATAACAATGGTTTTCATGGATTATTTCTACCTTGGATTGAACTCACAAGCTTTTTCTCATGTAAGCAAAAATTAAATGGATTTCTAATGTCAAAATTGTGTTGTTAACTGTACATTTATGTTTTCACTTTGCTTTTATAGAACATATGCTGACACTTTGGCATACACTTGACTACCTCAGGCAGAATATCATCTTTTTCTCCTTAATTTGGATTGATGCCAGAGCCTTGATTGAAGTTGACCATTACTCTGTTAAATATCTTCAGTTATTGATATACTCAGAACACCTTCAGTCAGCCCAAGAATTACTTATAATTCAGTGCAGATTACCATGTATCCTCACTTAGTATACCTTGCCATTTTGCAAAGCTATATCTTCTTTCTTAAATCTATTTTTATTAACATATAATTAACTTAAAATGTATTAACTTCTGCTGTACAGCAAAGTAATTCAGTTATGCATATATATACAATTTTCATTTCAGCTATACATATAGAATAATATAATTCAGTTTTATATATATATATACAGTTATTTTCCATTATGATTAATTACAGTATGTTGACAATAGTTCTCTCTGCTGTCCATTGTTGTTTATCCATTCTATATATAACAGCTTACAAGTGCTAACCCCAACCTCCCAGTTCATCCTTCCTCCAATGCCCTCCCTCTTGTCAACCTCGTTTGTCTTCTGTCAATAAAGTGAAGTGTTCCTAAAGAACTCCTTCTGATATCAGAGGGTTTACTGGATTGCTAGTCATTCACCTGCCATACTTTAAGAATTACTGACTGGAATTACTGAGCAACTGGTGAAGATTATTTTCAAAACTGCTATAACAAACAAAGCAAAAATTTCTCCTAGTATGTTCAAGAGCTTAAGACTATTCACTTATTTTCTAGCATTTAATATAAGTAACTGAGAGTTTATTTTGTCAGTCTTCTCTATTTCAGAAGTTTTTTTACTCCTGTATTAATTTATGGTTTCCTCTATCTATACTGCTTGTCTCACCTGACATTTTCTTTTACTTTCTTTTTGTATCTTTACCCTTAAATTTACGTCTTCTTTCACAAATTCTCTTTTCTCATGTTTCCTGTGACAAATTCATGTTTAATTTGTTACAGAAGTTTCCTCACAATATTGTAAATATTCAAGTTAATATGAATTCCCCTCCTGTTTTTATAAAGATATATAGATTATTTAGAGGCCTAAACTCCTCTAGTCATTATTTTTCTGCCAAGGACCGATTTCAGTTATTTCAGACCTGCTCACAACTTTTACTAACTGATCCTATAAAAAATCCTCCTTCACTCTTATCTTTTGAACTTTGTGCATATTTATTTTGAAATTTCCAACAAAGCAGAAAGATACTTAAATAGTCTGCTTCCAACAAGAATCTTCAAGCCTGTTCAATTTTTCATAGATGTAGTAAACTCAGTTCTTTAAAATCCACTAGAGAGCTCATGGTTTCAAATCAGGGAGGATTTTAGCAGCCCAAATCTAATTTAATTGGGGAAATTTGTTGAAGTCTTTCCCAAGTGTATTCTGAAACAATGCTTTTTTCAAAACTCTTTCATTCAATAAAAGCTTATTAATTTTGAAATCAACTTGATTTTACCACTAAATGTATTTAGGGTTTTATCACAGATCAATGTAAGCAATTATATTCTACAAGACACTAAAATGAACATTTTATTGCATGTGATTATTAAAATAAGAATTTAAAATTTGACGGTGTACCCTACAGCACTTACATCCAGATGACTACCATCTATTACTTCTTTCTTAGAGCAAAGATTCAAGGTTTCTTTTATGTTTCAAACAAAATGATTATTTTCCATCAATTTATTTTCCATCAATTTATTTTCATTTCCTGTTGCGTCTGTGGAAGAACAGCTTCAGACTACTCAGACACTCAGTGGTGTTCTCTGGGCTCAGTGGGCTAGGCAGTACCTGTGCAACTGAGTCCTGGGAGTGGCAGGGGGACCTCTGCCCACAGACCAGACCTAGACCTTGGAGGGTGAGGAGGGGGGAGAGCAAACTTGGGAGCTGGAGTAGCTCACTGGCCCCGGATGTTTCTCCTTGAGCACAACTTTTCCATCAATGGCCTGCTCTTCCTCTTCACAGTCCTCAGGATATCCAGAAAGGCAGCGATCATGCTAGACCTCTCAGGATGATCCATGAGAGAAGGTACCACACATGCGCAGATCATCCGGGGACAGCATCCACCACCTCAGATGAGCTGAGAGAGCTTCCGTGTTATTGCCTGGAGGGTAATGTCCCTACAGCACATAAGAGAGACCTGTGACACAGAACAGTGGTGACAAGTCACCACAGGACACCTCTCGGAGATGCTGGTGAGCAGCCCTGGAACCAGTAACCATCAGGAGTCTTGGCTCCTGGAAGGCTGCCTGGATCTGGTTAGCGAGGTTCCAGGAAGGAAGCACCACGTTCTTAACAGGTATGGTCTATTGGCAGGAGAAACTTCAGCACGGATCATCAGCCATTATTCCTGGGCAACAGGACATGACATCAGGTGTGTTTTTAGTAGCAACAGTGGCACAACCGCCAGCAGAAGCTTCTCCTGAGTGCTCTTCAGATTTATGGGGTAGATACCATCACTTTTCCTTTTTCCGACAGATCATTTCACTGGGAAGTCAACATCGGTGCCACCCAAGTGGGTTCTTGCTGCAAGGAATTTGAGGATATCCTCCCCTTTCATTTGCAGGACATCTGGGGCTCTGGACACTGTGAAAGTTTCCCTTTAACTGAGGACAGAGACCTAGTGCAACACTGTGTGAATCCCTCTCTGGGTAGTGCAGAAAAGCCTACATCTCTTAATTAAATCTTAAAAAGAGTATTTCAGTTATTATAATTAAAAACTGGAAAATGGAAATAGTATTATATGCGTTCTTATCCAGTTCTTTATACCTGATGAAACAAAAACACAGAGACAAATGACACAGAAAGGAAATAGTTCTGTTTGATAAAACCTGAAAAATCTAGGTTGCTACTTTCACGTTGAACTCAGTGCATTGATCTTTCTACTTTTTATGTTCTTTAGCCTGTTTCAAACCAAAATTAAGGGTTTTTGTTATTGTAAAATATTAAGTGATTCATTAATGATCACTATGGAGAAGGAAATGGCAACCCACTCCAGTATTCTTGCCTGGAGAATCCCAGGGACGGAGGAGCCTGGTCAGCTGCAGTCTATGGTGTCGCACAGAGTCGGACACAACTGAAGCGACTTAACAGCAGCAGCAGCAGCGATCGCTATATAGAGCATTGCAATAATTTCTTAAGAAAGAATGGTATATAATTAGAATGATTTGGGGCTTCCTTGGTGGTTCAGGCCTTCTCTGGTGGCTCAGAAGGTAAAGAATCTGCATGCTAGTCAGGAGACCCAGGTTCAATTCCTGAGTCTGGAAGATCCCATGGAGAAGGGAATGGCAACCCACTAACAATATTCTAGACTTGAGAATTCCATGAACTGTGGAGCCTGGTGGGCTAAGAGCTGGACATGACTTAGAGACTGACACTTTCACTTTTTCAGAGTGATTTTAAACTACAGATTTCCAGATATAGATTTCTAATTGATTACCCTAAGTATTTTAAATTGCAAAAAGTACATATTTTCACAAAGATGTTTTTCTAAAAAGTAACTTTGTACAATAGTTACCTTCTTTTCTACATGTTTTCCTATTTTCAATTATTTAATGCATGGTATTTGTTTGTTGGCATATAAATACAGCTAATGAATGCCTGATCTTTATCTTATGATGGTAGTTTGAGAGTCTCTGGAAATATGATGCTAGCATGAGTGAACTAATGGATGGATGATGATAGGTAGTTCAGTTCAGTTCAGATGCTCAGTCTTGTCCAACTTTTTGCAACCCCTGGACTGCAGCACAACAGGCTTCCCTGTCCATCACCAACTCCCAGAGCTTGCTCAAATTCATGTCCTTCTAGTTTGTGATGCCATCCAACCATCTCATCTTCTGTCTCCCCCTTCTTCTCTTGCCCTCAATCTTTCCCATCATTGAGGTCCTTTCCAATGAGCCGGATCTTTGCATCAGGTGGCCAAAGTATTGAAGCTTCAGCTTCAGCATCAGTCCTTCCAATGAATATTCAGGACTGATTTCCTTTAGGATGGACTGGTTGGATCTCCTTGCTGTCCAAGGGACTCTCAAGAGACTTCTCCAACAGCACAGCTCAAACGCATCAATTCTTCAGTGCTTGACCATCAATTCTCACATCCATATATGACTATAAGAAAAAACATAGCTTTGATTATACAGACCTTTGTGGCAAAGTGATGTATCTGCTTTTTAATGCACTGTCTAGGTGTGTCATAGCTTTTCTTCCCAGGAGCAAGCTCTTTTAATATCATGCCTCAGTCATTGTCCACAGTGATTTTGGAGCCCAATAAAATAAAATCTGTCACTATTTCCATTTTTTTCCTCATCTATTTGCCTTGAAGTGATGGGGAATATTGAGGAATATTTATGATCACACATGTGCACGCAATTTACATGTAAGTATATTTATTTGCTGTCTTTACTGGGAGAGTTAAAAATGCCTCTTGCCTCATTATGGGATACACAGTCCTGGGCCTTTAAGATGCTTTCTAAATATTATATGAATGAGGAAAGAATGGGAAATTCTGATATTTGTTGGTTTTTGCTTTGCCTTAAATTTATATCTGTTGATATTTAATCACTACCATATTTCCAGAGAAGCCCCATTTTAAAATAAGCCTATTATAATGTATTTTCCTTTTTCTTATTAAAAGTGAAAATAGCATCTTTATAAAATAATCACAAAATATTATGTAATCAATTTTGAAAAAAATATTTTAATAGTGTTAGATCTTTACAGTATGTAAAGAAATATGTTATTCATAGTAAATTAATAAGCTTATTACTTCAATCTCAAAATAACATTGTTATTTATCCACTATTATCAATTCCATTTTATAGATGAGGAAACTGAGGCTAGAACAGTAATTTCACTAAATTTAGACATTCTGAAAAGGCTGGAATTGAGATTACTGTCCAAGAATCTGACTCAGGGTCCATGATACAGCCTTCCTCAATTGTGAATAATTAGACATTATTTTATCCTTTAAACTTTTATGAAAGTTGTGGTTTCTTTGATGAGTAAGTATTATTTTGAAATTCATGGGAAAAATCAGCAATGATACAATCAAAAGTCTTCCACGAAATGAATAAAAAAAGGAACTTTACTCAGTTGTTCATAGAAATCCAGATATTTCGATTCAGACTGAACATGTGTATTGAACAGATGGCACTAGGAAACAGTCCTTGTTTCTTTTTGCTAAACAGCCTTGAGTTTAAAGAAATAATAGATTTTAAAGAATTATGCAGCCTGTGCCAGAAAATGAATTCTAAATTTCAAAAGTGGTTAGATAATTATGGAATGAACTTTATTTTTTGCGTCTATGTTTTGAAATGCAAATATCACGAAGTGTTTCAATTACGAAGAATCTGTGATCTTTCAAGTGTTAATTTTCTAAGGCACCTAAAATAAACGAGGTGAACTAAAACTCACTGTGAAATAGGAATTTCAGGAATAAGTAGATGTGTTTCTCAGACCATGCTGCTGCTGCTGCTGCTCAGTCGCTTCAGTCGTGTCCGACTCTGTGCAGCCCACTAGGCTCCCCTGTCTGTGGGATTCTCCAGGCAAGAACAATATACAAAAAATACCATTCATGCTTGGGTCCATGGTTCTGTAACTCCCCGTCTATTAAATCTCTTTTCTTTTATGTAATTTCTGAAGATAAAGCTAAGTGCCACTAGTAACAATGCAAAATAGGTGATATGACTGAGATTTAGACTTAACTGATTCACTTCTTCACTCTTAAGATTATTTCAGGACATGAGGGTGTCTATTGAGTTGATCAGAGATGATCAGTGACTAGTACTAATACTTTACCAAGACTATGCAGTCAAAAAATAAAGTTTATGAAGTGCTCATGAAAATGCAAGGATATAAAAGTCATACATGGTATACACAGATACTAGACATATGATGTGAAATCTATAATTGAAATATCAAGTATTGGCAATCAGAGGGTGTTTTTTATGTTACCAAGTATGCATACACATCTTACCTAATAAAACATCTGAAAATAAAAGGATAAATAACTTTTTATTAAATAGCTGTGCTTGAAGTATAATTTAACTTGATAGAGACACTCTGACTGCAAGTCTTGAAGAAATGAAACTGTTACATATGTTGATTATTTTAAACATATTTTTTTTAAGACTCTACTAGGGATATTAGGATGAACAGAGGTAAATGTTGAACTATATACTGAAAGGCTTTGGAAGAAAGGAACTAGAATGGAGTCTGGAAGGGAGATAGAGAAATAACAAAACAAAAAGAGAAATAAAAAGAGAGGCTCAGAAGTAATCGTGTGCATGCATGTTTGGAAAGGTAAGACACATTTCCTGAATTTCTTCATACCAGCACATTGTTCATTCCCAAAGCATCTTCCTGCCCAATTTATATTCTCTCTGAAAAATAAATCTTGTTAGCATGATATGAATGTTAACAAGTGCTCCAGGCACCTTACAGAAAATATCACCAAATTAAAATCTCAGGAAGAAAACCCATTTCCTATCCTCCAATAACTCTACCAACTCTCGTCTACATTCCTAGCTAGTAGTTCACATTTTAGTTTTAATATGTAAAAAACTTTGCTTGACTCCAACATCCCTGAAGAGCTGTTAAAGGGAAGCAAGTTTTAAATTACATGCATTTGATGGGAACTCAGGCTCAATGGATTTGGAGGCAGAGTGATAAGAAAAAGGGAGGGAATATAGAAAAGGCAAGAATGCAGAAGAGACAATTTGAAGTTTTTAATGACCTGGAGACAGGTCTTCATTAAATAACATACTTACTTCCAAATAAAGAAGTGCAAAACATGAGTGTGTGCTTATGCTTCGTTCACTTTGTTTAACAGAGATACTTTTGTACTAATTCATATTTCTCAAGTCTAATTTTTTTTTCTTGGCTTTTATCCTAGGGAAATGTTGAGGCAACCTAAGTATAGCGGGTTATCAGACTATAAAAA
>NW_011494804.1:107264-117596 GCF_000754665.1 Bison bison bison
AAATATATCATATAAATAATATAAATTTATATAAATATATAAATTGTAGCCATAAAGCAGCAAACTGATATTTTATAGGTTCTTGCTTTTGCAAAGGAATCATTCCAAACAGTAGGGGAAAACATTCTATTCTCATATTTTAAAATAATAAACCAAGTAGTAAGCATGGAGAGAGAATTCTTTAAATAAAAACTGCAAGTTATGGATTAGGGGTATGGTCTAAATCTGGGGGATAATTCAGCTTTGTGAATCTGGTGGGAGGATGTCATTATAAAAACATTGTAAAACTGTATACAGTCTCCTATTATGTTTTTCGATGTACAATTATTATTGCATTCAATTTACAGCATGAAGGAAAACTGAATGAATCTGTAAATACCAGTACTTACCCTAGAACTTGAAGATGGAATTTAATGGAGATAGAGAAGTCTCACTAGGTAAAGAAGGTTAAATGCATTGAACTGTGAATTTAAGGATCTAGTGTTGTGTCAGTTTTAAGAGGACCATCTGCCACAGCAATCAGACACCTTCTGAGTCTATAGGACAATTTCCCATAGAGCAGGGATAATGGATAACTCTGCCTTTACTAAGGAAATCTGCCTAATGGCTCAAAGGGACGTTGTTCAGACTCCTTTAAAGAGGTCACTGAACCAGAACCCTCATATGACAGGTAACACAGAGATCAAATTGAGCCACTTTTTACAGTCTTTGCAGCCTGTATGCCTTTGTGCACGTGTGTGCTAAGTCATTTCAGTCCTGTCTGACTCTTTGCATCCCCATGGACTGCAGCCCGCCAGGTTCCTCTGTCCATGGAATTCTCCAGGCAAGGATACTGGAGAGGGTTGCCATGCCCGCTCCAGGGGATCTTCTTGACCCAGGTATTGAACTCACATCTCATGTCTCCTGCACTGCAGGTGGATCTTTACCACTAGCACCACCTGGGCAGCACCTATAGGTCTTTATGGGTTTGTATTTCAGACACAATTGAAATTGCTTAAACGGGGGTATGTACTTCCCCAAAGGTGATGATCTTCAAATCCCAGACCCTTACAACCAAGAAAATTTTTTGGAAAAATACTTCCCAAAATGTACTTACTTTTTCAATTCAGGCCCAAAGGCAATAAGGAGGTAAACTACTGTGTTAGTTCTCTAATGTTATACAACAAATTACCACAAAAAATGATTTAAAACCACACATTTTTTTACATCATCATCTCTGTGGGTTAGGAGTGCATGTGCGTGCTCAGCCACTCAGTCGTGTTCGACTCTTTGCAGCCACATGGACTGTAGTCCCCCAGGCTCCTCTGTCCATGGAATTTTCCAGACGAGAATACTGGCCTGGGTTGAATACATAGCTGGATCGTTTCCTTAGGGTCTCACAGGCTACTATCAAAGCGTCAGCGAGGTTGCAGTCTCATTTAGAAACTACATAGGGAAAGGCTATTCTTGCAAGTTCATTCAAGTTGTTGGTAGAATTCATTCTCACATAGTTATATTCCTGAAAAAGTAAAAGTCACTCAATCATGTCCAACTCTTTGTGACCCCATGGACTGTAGCACACCAGGCTCCCCTGTTCATGGAATTCTTCAGGCAATAATATTGGAGTAGGTAGCCATTCCCTCTTCCAGGGGATCTTCCCAACCCAGGGATTGAACCCAGGTCTCCCTCATTGCAGGCAGATTCTTTACTGGCTGAGCCACCAGGGAAACCCAGCTATATTCCTAGGATACTGGCTTTTTGCTTTTCCTGAAGATTATCAGCCTTTGTCTGCCGCAGAGATTCTCTATAATGGCCACTTATTTCATTAAGCCACAAGGAGACGTTCTTGTTCTAATCTGCTAAAAAAAAAAAAAAACTTTATATATTGTCTAACATCTTATAACCTTTAGCAAACATGATTAGTTAGAAGTAAGTCACAGATTCTTCCCACACTGAAGGAGACAGGCTTAACCAAAGGCATAAACACAAAGATGAAAATCATTAGTATTTGGATTGGATTGGTCCTCCAAAACTATTTAAATTTACAGAGCAAGTTAAAGGAAAAACTTGAATAAAAGCACATTTCTCTTGCAAGCCACATCACTATTTCCTTCAATTTCTGCCTGACCTCAGGACTCTTGCTGTTACTATTGTTCCATTAGCCATTACAATGGATTTTAATGGAAAAATCGCTCAGATTTTATTTGGAATCAAACATTAGCATCCCATCACAACATATCTTAAATGATTCTCTATGTTATGACTCTAAGTTAAATTTTTGCAAATTATTTTTTCTACCTCTATCCAAATGCAAATATACAAGATAAAGTATAGGTAAGAGTAAAATAAACAAAATAAATTATTTTTATTTTATAATGTATTTGTAAATAGATTATATATTTATATTGCATTTCTTAATCTGCTGCAATAAGCATCTCATTTTAGGGGCTTTGAAAATTACTGAAATTAAATCAGGAGAGTTTTAACCATGTCTCCATGACATTTTCTTATATTGCTATAGTATTGCAAATGAGATGCTACATTATAATATTGGAATTTGAAATCTACCGCCATCTGGCCTAGAAAACTATGGTGAATCCTTTAAACAGTTTGAATCTTGTATTTTTATTAATTGAATGGGTAAAAATATAATTTTTATAAGGTCAGGTAAAGGACTAAAGAAGTTCCACTATTGAAATGTTTGTTTGTTTTGATGGAAATAACTGAACTATATTTGTACTAAATTTTCCTTCAGCTTTGATTTTGCACAATTCTATAGGAATAAAGGTTAATACCTAAGATCACTCCTGGCATTGATAGAGGTCTATTGAAAGTCTTTGGCCATGTCTAGTGTTCTAAGTCTGTTCTTACAGAGTCTGGACCATGCTGAAATAGAGACTGGGTTTTTAGAAGTATTTCTGATTATTTGTTTGTTTGTTTTGCAGTTGGAACTCACATGGTTCTGAGACATTATTAATGTATTTTCCTCTTTTTATTTGTTTTCTTTTTCTGTGAAGAAAATTATTCAGCCAGTTATCTCTGGAAGGATTATGATTTGTTGTGTCCAGAAACACACAAAATTACTGTGGGACATAACAGAAATTCCTTAACTTTTATTTGTAATGCTCAGGACATTTCTAGGGCTATATTATTCAAATTCAATGTCTTTTCCTTTAAATGCATATCAAGCATTTCTCTATATGCATGACATTGGTTTTTTTATTTTGTTTTTTTGCCCATTTTCAATTGCTGTGAGCCTCTGTAGACCATTTCAAATAGCACCAATCTCAAAACCTTTGACTGATTTATCTTCCTTCTAATTTAATCCTTTATAGCCCAATCATACCTTAAGTATTTGGAAAGGTTCGTGAAAGTAAAGTCTCAAGAGGTTGTGGTTTAAAGTAATGAAAATTTTCTTTGAATATGATACCTCATCCCTATTAAATCCCTTAAAAACCATTTGCTGTTTTCTGTCAACTGTGTTTTGCCTGAAAGGAAGAAAGTAATTACTATGAACAGGATTAGATTAGTTTGGGAAATATTTTCACGGCTCCCTATAAGCATTTTAGTCGACTTTGAAACTATAGCTAGAATAAATTAGTTTTATTTCCCTTCCTGATTTTGTAGCTTTCTTGCTCCCAGAGAGTTATGACATAGTGGCTGGTGCTGCTTACAAGCATATTGGATTTCATTGGGTGCCAGATCATAACATTCTTTTTTAACCATGTTACTTTCATAGATGATTTGCCTTACTGTAAAATCATTAAGGATATTCATTAAGCATGCCACTCTTCTGTAGGGGATCAATATTTCTAAAATAAAAGGCAGGGTTGTTTGCATTTAATTTCAGTCATGTTTTCTTTTAGGCTTTCAATATTTTGGTTTTAATATGCCAGGGTAGCTCCTCATGTAATGAGATGACACCTTGTGTAATGAGCTACTGTTTATTGTTATTCCTGGCAGCAGACCATACAAGGGCAAGGCCTGTTAAATACACATGCATCTATAAGCTGCCCCTTCAGCCTGCAGGAAATGCCTATTTGAGCAGAGGAAGGACAATATTTTGCCTTCTGTTTAGTCTCTGGGCAGATTATTATGGCTCCAGCCATTGTCTAGAGGCCTGGATCTGCTATGCTTGACGACTCATTCCCCTGCAAGTTCACTGATATTTTGCAATCCTCACAAACTCAGAAGCACAAAACAGGAGTCATTTGCTTCATATTACGTTAAGTCAACTAAAAAAAAAAATGTAAGACTGTATTTAAGGCGGCTTAGTCCAATCCACCATGAACTCAACTTACACTGGGCTAGAGCAGCATAAGGCTTTAGCCAAGCAACACATGCTTAGTCAAGTAACCATTTCTTTATTTTCACTTGAGTTACTTTTTCCAAGCATTATAAATACTTTGCCTTTAATCTGGAGCATGAGTATTTTTTTTAATGTTTATTTTTCCTGAACACAATTTCAATTGATAAGACCCCCAAAATGTTGAAAACACTCAAATTATTTTAAGTTACTTAATAGTTGACCATCAACTAATTATCTAAGCTGAATGAGATGCAATCTTGGTAAATTAAAATGAATAAGGCAGGGGGAATAAGAGGACATATGAAGACACAACTCAAAATGAATTTAGACAGAAAATAAAATTGCATATACAAAATAGAAACTACTTCAATTGAGAAGGAAGGAAATCCATGGGAAAACCATATATATGGCATGAAATTTTTAAAATGTTGTACTGTATTTTGACTATTTGACAAAATAGTAAAGAATAAAATCTGATTACTGTTGTTTCTGACCTGGTGAAAATAGAAACAAAAAAGAAAACATTTTTTGGTACAATAAATTTGACATCACATGTATATGATATATCTTATTTAGCAAAATATATATATATATACATACATATATTGACATGATATGAGATACTATGAGAGGACAACTCTGAGTATTCAGTTTGGATCCATGAACCTTTAGCCTTCCTACCACTATGTCTCTGTCAATGAAGACTTGGAATAGTTTATAAGATTCATCACAGATATATAGATTTATGACCATAATGTTATTTAGTTCGGAGAAGGCAATGGCACCCCACTCCAGTACTCTTGCCTGGAAAATCCCATGGACTGAGGAGCCTGGTAGGGTGCAGTCCATGGGGTCGCTAGGAGTCGGACATGACTGAGTGACTTCACTTTCACTTTTCACTTTCATGCATTGGAGAAGGAAATGGCAATCTACTCCCGTGTTCTTGCCTGGAGAATCCCAGGGACGGGGGAGCCTGGTAGGCTGGCGTCTCTAGGGTCGCACAGAGTCGGACACGACTGAAGCGACTAGCAGCAGCAGTCAGTTACTCAGTCATGTCTGACTCTTTGCAACCCCATGAACTGCAGCATGCCCAGCTTCCCTGTCCATATCTGTAAATATATACCCAAATACAAATAACCCAGTCTGATTCTTAATCTGATGTCTTCAAGGCTGCTTTCTGCATAGTAGAATGATTACATTGATTGAAAAACAAAACAAAATAATGAAACCTTGAAATGAATACAACTTTATTTTAGTTATTTTTATAAGCATATGCAACTGATACAATTTTTAGGTATTTTCCCTCTATACATTTCCAGCTAAAGCAAAATAGCTTAGTGGCTAATTTTGAACTATTGACTTTCAATCTACACACTATATTGTTGTTACTGACAAATGAGTCAATGTAAAATTTAAGATCTCTTTATACATTCTTTTAGGTGGCTCACTGGCAAAGAATCTGCCTGCCAATGCTGGAGATGCAGGAGATACAGGTTTGATCCCTGAGTCCAGAAGATCCTCTGGAGGAGGAAATGGCAACCCACTCCAGTATTCTTGCCTGGGAAATCTCATAGACAGAGGAGCTTGCTGGGCTATATAGTCCATGGGGATCTCAAAGAGTCACACACACAAATGCATACTTATGACAACTTCCTATTAGCTTTACTCTATATCTTTCTAGGCTTAAAAAAAAAGTCAGAAATATTGCATTACATAGTATCCATTTTCTAGAAGAAGTATGACTTTTTTGTAAATTTATAACAATATACATTTAATTATAAGTTATATACAAAGGTAAAACTAGGGTTATTGGACCCTAATTTAGTTAATGTTGAACAGTGTTACTGGTGGACACTGAATATGCAATGGGTAATAAAAGCACTTGGAATTTGGCCAAAAAGACGGTGTCTCATTGCCAGTAGTTGAAAATGAGCTATATGTTTTTTTCCTCCCATCTTTTAAAAAAATAACACATATCACAATACAAAATTATTTTTCATAGTATTTATTGAATGATATATAAAATTTCTAATTCTATTTTAAAAGTTTTTTTTAGATTTTGACAGGTATTCATTAGATTATTTCTCATATTGAAAAAATGGAGGTAAGAATTTACTATGTCTGTAAGAATATATTTCTCAGAGAATAACAAAGGGTTTTATAGACTGAATGAGTAAAGTATAAGTAGATAGTATCTTAATGTGAATAGTAGGGGAAACCGGAAAAGAGTTCTCTATTATTTTTGCAACTTTTCTATAAATCTAAACTTAACTCCAAAATGAAAACACTTATTTTTAAATAAGTAAACAAACAAACAAATAAAATGAAGATATAGAGAAGGGAAATTTACCAACACTAGAGATTAAAAAGAAATTGACAGTGCTGTAATAGCCTTGCATAACAGTAGTCAACAAAAAGAAGTCCTTTATTTTACCAATTAAACTACCATGACTTAATAAACTGTTGTATACAAGAGATCTTCCTCCAGATTCCCTAAAATAACTGTCATTAATGCTCTCTTGATACATTTACTGTGAAGTGGAATCCATAGTTACGGCAGATGCTATGGGAATTGCAGAAATAAAAAGAAAGAACTAGAAATCAGCATAATCCTATCATTCAGATAATATGTTTTCCTGTTTATCTTTTTTGATATGCCTATGTGTATATATAAACAAAATGGGAAATTTAAACTGTGTATTGTTTTATGTCCTATTTTTAAGTGTTTATTTTCTAATTATAGAATGTATACCTAAATGTATTTCACAACAGTTTTATGCATTTTTAATTTAATTTTGTATAGATTTGTATAATGTATGCAACATACAGCACATTTTGACATAAATTTGATCACACAACTGTGTTTTTCAGAGTTGTAATTTTTCATGATTACTACACTGGTTTATATAGATGTCTCTCTCATCCATGAACTCTAAATTCTATAAGGGCACACGCCAAGTGTTTTGCTATCTTTGTAAATGCAGGTTTTAGTATCAGTTCTGGCATGGCTATAAAATCAATACCTCTCCATAAGCCTATACGTTAATTTCAATTCTTCCCCAGATATGTCACTAGATTTCCTATAACCTTTTTTGTGTTTGTTTGTTTTTGTGTTTAATAATAAAAGTTCATTTTTCTAATTCTTTTAAAATATAGATTAGTGTTATCATTTTAAAAGGTTGAAATGAGCTGCATAAGTTATATCTTAACCTGATCTGTGCCCTCAGTGTTCTGTTACAAGTAGAATTACCAAGAGAATAAATTTTAGAAGTTGTGAAAACTAAAGCAAAGTATCGCTTTTTTATTTAATATCCTAAAAGAATATTCAAGAGGTATTCCTCCTGAAGGTGAAATCAGTTATCTCTACGACAGTATTCTTCCCATTGTCCTCCTATTGCCAGTTTTCCTGCAGAAAGGCATTTGACACTGATCGGATTTTCCTGCTGCATCTTTTCTTTCCTAATACGCTCCTTGTAGCTGCTCATTTATCACCTGTATTTCCCACTAGATTGTAATTAGAAGAGAACAGATAAAATGTCAAGCTTTAAGAAGCCTAAAATCTGCTTGACACATAGTTACTTGTCAAGTTGAACTGAGCAGACCAGTGCCAGCCTTGGGTAGCATGCTGGATTTTCTAGATCCATACTTCTTGGCCAAGAAAAAGTAATCATATACAATTACAAAATCAGGAGGTGAGATAGACAGTATTATCAATGTATGTCATAAATCGTCACATGAACCTGCCATGACAGTGCCTGTAAACACAGAATTGATGCTTAATAAGTATGTGTTGAATGATACTTGATTTATTGAATGGTGAGTAAAGAAATAATAAATACTTACTGTGTAGGTGGGTGAGACGAGATGTCAATTATGAGACACTGTCCCTGCAATGAGTCCATTTGTCACTGGCTGCATTGTCACTCAACTCAGATTACTTGAACAGGCTTTCTTTGCATGGGAAATATAAACAGTACTTGTCACTGGATTATTCTGGAGCTTTAAAAAGATTATATCTGTGAGAGCACCTAGCAATATGCTTGGTACATAATGAATATGAAGTATGCATCCTGAAATCTGGCCACCATAAGAAATTCCACTACTGGTGTGGATTTGAAAATTCAACATGTTTGTTTGTTTTTGCTTTTATTTGTCCTGGAGAGGGAGAAAGTTGGACTTTTTTTTATAGTGTTTAATATCTAATTTGAATAATCCCCACAAATTTTATAAACTAATATCCTCATTAAAGTATTTAGGACATGCTTTAAATTGCATCTTGTGAGGTTATTTTATCTGATAAAACCTTTTTTAAAAATTTGCTTTGCAAAGTTCTCCAATTGCATAAGTTTATAATGGAGCATATTATTTCTAAGATGTTTCCTGATGCCTTTTTACTAGTAACTAAATTTTCTGCTCACTTTTTCTGCTTCAATCATCAATAATTCCTGAAGCTACTCATTGATTGACTTATAACAGTGTGACTAACTAAAATATTGAAGATCAAGGTAGGAGGCTGTATGTAGAGGTAGTGTTTAAATGGATTGTTTTATAGTAAAATGTTTATTGTTTTAGTATGTTTAAATGTATTTCATGTTGTTATCAAAGAAAAATTTAATTATTGATATTTACTATTAAACAGGACATTTTTGTAAGAATTTGGCATTATCTGCTTCCTTTGTCAGGCCTTCCCAGGTGGCACTAAGGATAAAGAAACCACCTGCCTATGCAGGAGACATAAGAAACACGGGTTTGATCCCTGTATCTGAAGATCCCCTGGAGGAGAGCATGGCAACTGGCTCCAGTATTCTTGCCTGGAGAATCCCATGGATAGAGGAGCCTGGTGGGCTACAGTCCATGGAGTGGCAAAGAGTTGGACACAACTGAAGCAAGTTAGCACACACGCACACCTCCCTTTATAGCATCAAACTTTTTTGAAGAGGTATAGAGGAAAACAACAGAATGGGAAAGACAGGAGAAGGCAATGGGAACCCACTCCAGTACCCTTGCCGGGAAAATCCCATGGATGGAGGAGCCTGGTAGGCTGCAGTCCATGGGGTCGCTAAGAGTCAGACATGACTGAGCAACTTCACTTTCACTTTTCACTTTCATGCATTGGAGGAGGAAATGGCAACCCATTCCAGTGTTCTTGCCTGGAGAATCCCAGGGACGGCGGGGCCTGGTGGGCTGCCATCTATGGAGTCGCACGGAGTCGGACATGACTGAAGCAACTTAGCAGCAGCAGAAGCAGCAGAGATCTCGTCAAGAAAATTAGAGACAACAAGGGAACATTTCATGCAAAGATGGGCTCGATAAAGGACAGAAATGGTATGGACCTAACAGAAGCAGAAGATATTAAGAAGAGATGGCAAGAGTACACAGAAGAACTGTACAAAAAAGATCTTCATGACCAAATAATCACGATGGTGTGATCACTGACCTAGAGCCAGACATTCTGGAATGTGAAGTCAAGTGGGCCTTAGAAAGCATCACTACAAACAAAGCTAGTGGAGGTGATGGAATTCCAGTTGAGCTATTTCAAATCCTGAAAGATGATGCTGTGAAAGTGCTGCACTGAATATGCCAGCACATTTGGAAAACTCAGCAGTGGCCACAGGACTGGAAAAAGTCAGTTTTCATTCCAATCCCAAAGAAAGGCAATGCTAAAGAATGCTCAAACTACCACACAATTGCACTCATCTCACACACTAGTAAAGTAATGCTAAAATTGTCCAAGCCAGGCTTCAGCAACACGTGAACCATGAACTTCCAGATGTTCAAGTGGGTTTTAGAAAAGGCAGAGGAACCAGAGATCAAATTGCCAACATCTGCTGGATCATTGAAAAGCAAGAGAGTTCCACAGAAACATCTATTTCTGCTTTATTGACTATGCCAAAGCCTTTGACTGTGTGGATCACAATAAACTGTGGAAAATTCTGAAAGAGATGGGAATACCAGACCACCTGACCTGCCTCTTGAGAAACCTATATTCAGGTCAGGAAGCAACAGTTAGAACTGGACATGGAACAACAGACTGGTTCCAAATA
>NW_011494804.1:117696-146039 GCF_000754665.1 Bison bison bison
AACTCTGGGCTGGAAGAAGCACAAGCTGGAATCAAGATTGCTGGGAGAAATATCAATAACCTCAGATATGCAGATTATACCACCCTTATGGCAGAAAGTGAAGAGGAACTAAAAAACCTCTTGATGAAAAGTGAAAGAGGAGAGTGAAAAAGTTGGCTTAAAACTCAACATTCAGAAAACGAAGATCATGGCATCTGGTCCCATCATTTCATGGCAAATAGATGGGGAAACAGTGGAAACAGTGTCAGACTTTATTTTTGGGGGCTCCAAAATCAGTGCAGATGGTGACTGCAGCCATGAAATTAAAAGACGCTTACTCCTTGGAAGGAAAGTTATGACCAACCTAGATAGCACATTGAAAAGCAGAGACATTACTTTGCCAAAAAAGTTCATCTAGTCAAGGTTCTGGTTTTTCCAGTGGTCATATATGGATGTGAGAGTTGGACTGTGAAGAAAGCTGAGCCCCAAAGAATTGATTTTGAACTGTGGTGTTGGAGAAGACTCTTGAGAGTCCCTTGGACTGCAAGGAGATCCAACCAGTCCATTCTGAAGGAGATCAGCCCTGGGTGTTCTTTGGAAGGACTGATGCTGAAACTCCAATACTTTGGCCACCTCATGCAAAGAGTTGACTCACTGGAAAAGAGTCTGATGCTGGGAGGGATTAGGGGCAGGAGGAGAAGGGGACGACAGAGGATGAGATGGCTGGATGGCATCACTGACTCAATGGACATGAGTTTGAGTGAACTCAGGAGTTCGTGATGGACAGGGAGGCCTGGCGTGCTGCGATTCATGGGGTCGCAAAGAGTCGGACATGACTGAGCGACTGAACTAAACTGAACTGAACTGTGGTTCCTTCTCCATTCTCATTCACTGTGTGTTGCTGCATGTTACATTTCTGATTCTCTTCCTAAACTTCAGATTGCTTCCTTTTCTCTTCATTTGGAGTTCAAATCACAAGCCTCAACACCCTTGATCTCTCCAGACCTCAAAGTCCTCAGGCAGCAATGGGATTTTAGGATACTTACTGGAGTCAGGAGTTTATGATTCCATTTCTTTAAAGACCTTCTCTCTTATCAGATCAGATCAGTCGCTTTCTTATATCACCTTCTAAACATATGTATTTCCCAAAGCTTATTCCTTGCCTTTTCTCTACTCCCCTACACACCAATAGGTTATCTTATCAATCTCTCCTTCAAAATTCACCTCTACGGAAACTGCTGAACCAATATCTCCACAGTACTATTTGGCAGTATTCTGTCTTCACTGAAACACGTCAACCTGTTATGTCTCTGAAACTCTTCCGGAAACAGAGTAGAAGAAGCCGTGTGAGACATCTCTCAGGGTTCTGAACACGCCACATCTATCTTCTCTGTCTATTTACATCCACCAAGTGAAACAAACCTCTGTGAGTAGAAACCCAGTCTAGCCTTCAGCACCAGAATAAACCCACCTTTCACCAGAAGCTTTGGTGAGTTCACTATTCAGCCAGAATGTTGCCAGGCCCTTTGTAAGGTACCTGGAATAGAATGCAAATTAAAATACAGAAGGTCCCCGTTCTTATAGAACACATGGTCTGGTTCACGCTCTCAAACCCAGTTGGAAGAAGCCCCCTCTCTCTTTTGTTCTTGAACTTCATGTAGGTGTCTCTCCTCTGAGATGCATCATCTTGGTATTCCTTGTGGGGCATTTTGCATACTAGGCATCCCCATGGCTTTTAGTAAATGAAAGACACATCTACTTTTAGATAGTTTGTAAAATGGAAAGCAATTTAACCTGTCTGATAATGTAACTGCACCAAGGAAATTAAAAAAAAAAAAAAAGGAAAGGTCACCTGTGTATATTAGGATGCTCATGACAGGATGGTAATGAGTACGGAAGGAGAGGACGGCCCGCCCTGCGGCGAGGAGTAACTTGTGTGTGGATTTGGAAGCAGAGAAAGAGGAGAGCCAGATCTAGGAGTTTCCATTACTCCCAGCACACACTGAAAATAATAATAATAAGATCTGAATCAGGTTTTTTAGGATTTGACATTGGGAAGAGTTCCCAATAGCAGAGAACATCCCAGGGTGAAAAAGACAACTGTAGGTAGCTACCAAACAGCGAGGAACCCTGAGAGAAATGTGTCAGGAGTAATCAGCCCATGCCTGATATTTGATAAAGGATTTTAGTTCTTATAAAAGAGATTTTTGAGAACCAAATAGAACACCAAGTCTTACAGCCAGGACCTTGACTATGTGACCAAGACAAGGACTCGGGCATTGTGAACTGAGGTAAGAATTCACTTACCAAACTCTAGTTCAAGGGTAGAGTGGTTTTAAAACAAGACATATGTCTGACTATGGGGACACTGGGTGGTGTATGAGTTCTCAAATTTGCAAGTATAAGTTTAAGTTTATGAAAACTGGGCTGTTGCTTCCCTGGTAGTTCAGAAGGTAAAGAATCCACCTGCAATGAAAGACCTGAGTTCGATCCCTGGGCTGGGAAGATCCCCTGGAGAAGGGCATGGCAACCCGCTCTAGTATTCTTGCCTGGAGAATCCCATGGACAGAAGAACCTCGTGGGCTACAGTCTATGGGATCACAAAGAGTCAAACACCACTAAGTGACTAAGCAGAGTACAGATTCTAAAGTCCTTCCTCTTAGATAACAGGGTTAGTCTTTCAACCCAGGACTGAGACTGCTGGTTGAAGTCAAGTTCTTTCTTTTAAGGATAAAGTGAAAGGGATGCATATGTTACAAACAAAAGAGTACAAATTAGTGACCTATATGTAACCAGGGCTTCCCTCAGAGCTCAGTTGGTGAAGATTCTGCCTGTGATGCAGGAGAGCTGAGTTCAATTCCTGGGTCTGGAAGATCCCCTAGAGAAGGGATAGGCTACCCACTCCAGTATTCTTGGGCTTCCCTTGTGGCTCAGCTGGTAAAGATTCCACCTGCAGTGTGGGAGACCCGGGTTCGATCCCTGGGTTTGGAAGATCCCCTGGAGAAGGGGATTGCTACCCACTCCAGTATTCTGGCCTGGAGAATTCCGTGGACTGTATAGTCCATGGGGTTGCAAACAGTTAGACACAACTCAGTGACTTTCGCTTTCACCTCACTTTACATGTGACCAAAATGGGCTTTCAAAACTCAGCTGGTAAAGAATCCTGCATGCAGGAGACCTGGGTTAGATCCCTGGATTGGGAAGATCCCTTGGAGGCTGCTGCTGCTAAGTCGCTTCAGTCGTGTCCGACTCTGTGCGACCACATAGACCGTGGCCTACCAGGCTCCCCCGTCCCTGGGATTCTCCAGGCAAGAACACTGGAGTGGGTTGCCATTTCCTTCTCCAATGCATGAAAGGGAAAAGTGAAAGTGAAGTCGCTCAGTCTTGTCCGACTCTTCGCGACCCCATGGTCTGCAGCCTACCAGGCTCCTCCGTCCATGGGATTTGCCAGGCAAGAGTACTGGAGTGGGGTGCCATTGCTTTCTCCATCCCTTGGAGGAGTGCATGGCAACCCACTCCAGTGTTCTTGCCTAGACAATCCCCATTGACAGAGGACCCTGGTGGGCTATAGTCCATGGAGTCACAAAGAGTCAGACACAACTAAGTGACTAAGCGCAGCACAGTATGTAGTCAAAATACACAAATATTGTAGTTAGCAATTTTTAGAAAGTGAAGCATTATGTACGTTCAAAGTAAAAGTTATTGTAATATAATGTTATAAAACATGAAACTATTTTATATTTACTAAAGTTAAATAACTTAGCAAAAATAATTGTTTTATGCAAAATGTAAACTTTCAGTTTGGCATACCTCATGTAAAGTAGGATAAAATATAATTTTTGATAAAATGGAACAAAATGGTCTTATATCAACATGTTCTAATATTTTTTCAATTGATATATGTTATGCTACAAAATGAATAATTTAGTTTTCTATTTTCAACTTTCTATTAATATCTACAACTACCAGAATAATTTTGAAATAATGTTATTTACAATCTTTGCACTCATTATGTGTTAGTGTCTATGCTAAGAGTTTTATCTACACCCTTTCTGTCTCTTTTATATCCATATATTCATATATGGCTCATATTATTTTTCCTTTAAAAATGATGAGAATTTTGAAGCTTAAAGAGATAAAGTTTGTTCAGAGCCTTGTCATTAGTGAATAGTGTTAGCTCTTCACTAAATATCTGGTGGGTTCCAAAGTCCTCTGATTTAAAGAACATACTACTGAAAATAGGTCATCGTGAATACATACAACGTCTTAGAATGGAGATGCCATCAAATCCATCAGAAGGAATGAGGGATTTTGAACATATACCAATAAGAACAGTTTTCATAGTAACACAGGCCGACTCATCAATGAAATGGTGAGGTAGAATTTTAATTTATCTTCTAAGTTGAACAGTTTCCAGGATTTGCCCAGAATTTGAGGTCTTCTACTCTCCTTGCACCAATAGACGGTGAGGAAGGCATGTGTTTGTGGAAGCTAAGTCTATGTTATTAAACTCCACCATGGACCCCAGTAACACTATTTATTCCTCTGTAACTTTCCTTCAGTGAAATGGTCTAATGAAGATGTACTAACTTATTATTATAAAATAACTTGATTTTGTTACCTACTATGAAATGTATACCCTTTTGAGCAATACCTTGAGATAAAAAAGCATAAAACATTAAGCAAAAAGTGGCAAACAGTGAAGACCTTGCAAAAAGTATAGGGATTTTCTAATTTGGTGAAATTCTATAATTAATTTAATAGCAAACACTACAATATCTAAAGAAATTTTGCATAGCTATGTACAAAACTTTGGAGGTCACATTATATCTTTAAGTAGCAGAAAGAAATAGAATTTTTAAAAGTGAACTTGCTTTATTTTAATTAATTTGTGAACGCCAAAGAAAGAACAAGGATAATTTTTCTGATAAATGTTAGGTTCTATTCATCAAAGAAAAAAGTATTCATTCTACCACAATTCTGGGACCTATATAAAGAAAAGTGTTTCATAAACATAAATTATGCTTATTTTAAAATATTATGCAACTTTATAAAATATAAGTCCTGTTCTTACGTCTACTTCTGGTTCCAGGAGAATAGGTAATATATTATCTAACACACATTTCCAATTTCTTTAGTGATTTTAAACTCCCAAGGCAAAATATTACTTAGACCTGAAGACATACAAAGAAGTGTATATTTTTAAAATTACAAATGCAGATAATTGTCCTTTTCCTCAGTACTCTAAATAAAAAAGAAGTTAAACAAGAAAAACAAAAATCTCTCTTTGCTGTTGGACATTTAATTAGATTGAACAGCAGGCCTTCTTAGCACTGAGAAGACTCACAGTCATTTCCAACTCCGGGTGGAAGAATTGCTGGAGGTCTGTTAATTGCAGAAACTACTATTGTTTCTCTCTTTTTATCCTCATTTAACTTTACTCTCATATTGTCCAAAACAAGCAAAAGTTTAGCTACATGTATCAGAATATAACTGTTTTCACAGTTAGCAGCGATGTAGTTTGTTCTGTGTCAGTTACCACAGAAGCTCAAGAAAAGTGAAAGTATTAAATTATGAATATGCATTAATAGGAAAAAGTGATTATGATGAAGTATGCATAGCACTGGCTTTTGACTCTGAAAGAGCAGGTTTGGAGGCCAAGATCTGCATTTACGAACAGTGTGGCCTCTGATAAGCTTCTTAATTTCTTTAAACCTGTTTCCTTATGTGAAAACTAATAACATCTTTAGGGATATTCTAAGGATTAAAAGATATAACATATGTAAATTACTTCCTACAATGTTTGGCTTAGTCACTCAAAAGGGCTGATCTCTTTTCTAATGATGAGTTGAGGTAGTTGTGGGTTATACACTAATTGGGAACAGTTGGGTCTCATTCTGCTTTTTTAACTTGGTGGTTCATACGATGAGTTACTGATGGGAAAATCTAGCCAACTCTAAAAACACTGCCTGTTAGCGACATCTACAGAGACAGAGAGGTTTATCTACTATTTGCCTGCTTATCGGTGTGCTTTGCTTTCTCTCTTGTAGATAGACTAACTCTCAGAATAATTATCTGAAGATAAACCTTCCTCTTGGGCATCAGATCTCAAGACAGACCTCTACTTTGTCTTCTCTCTCTTACAGCGTCAGTTTTTCTCCAAATGACACTGGGTCATTCCTTTGGTTTTCACCTTAAATTTAAAAAGTCTTCTCTTGACCATCTTGGTGGAAGAATCAGTCTGCTCACAGCGTGGGCAATATTAAGAAATGATTATATGATGATACATATGTTGTTTTTTGGTCACTAAGTGTGTCCAACTCTTTATGACCCCATGACCTGTAGCCTGCCAGGATCCTCTGTCCATGGGAATTCCCAGACAAGAATACTGGAGTGGATTGCCGCTTCCTTCTCCAGGGGATCGTTCTGACCCAGGATCAAAATTGTGACTCCTGCTTTGGCAGCTGGATTCGTTACCACTAAGTCACCTGGGAATCCCTGATGTTGTATATACAATGTTACATAATGTGCATGAATGTGTGGTTAAAATTGCAGATATATTACTTCTCCTTTCACAAACTTTACATTTACATGGAAGTTTACTTCTAAAACTCCAGGTATAGACTTTTACTGACACGCGAGAACCCAAGTACATTTGTTCATTTTGAAGATTAATTAATAAGTGGAATTATTGTTGCTAGCTTCAGATAGAATTCATGTCTTTCACCCCAGTACATGACATTACAAAAAAAAAAAAAGGAAAAACATAATAGATTCATGCATCTAAATTAATGCAATTAATTATCTAAGGAAAGGGGAAAAGTAGATGAAGGGATGCTTCAGTAAGCCTTAGAAAATGATTTGTGCCTAGAAGGACAGGATTGAAGTAAGTCAGGGTCTGTTTTCCATGTTTACAATCATTGTGTTCTCTTTCCAGTCTTATATTAAGAACAGCCACAAAAATAAACATCTTGTTTACTTAAGAAAGCAGTTATTTAAATAGAATAACTGTCTTATATATTAGATTAAAATATATGGTTAAGCAAGAGGAAACTTTCTCATTTCTTTACAACTCTATGGGTCATCTTCTGTTCTCTCTTTTAGCTACGCAAAGTGTTTCAAACTTTACAAAGAAAGAACATTGAATCTTGTTAGGCCATCTTTGAGAATTAGACTTGTCAGTGATGTGAGTGGTGGAGTATGAGTCTTCTGAAATTGCTTTACAAGATCTGCATGCAGAAAGCATCTCTTGGGAGCATCCTGATGATATCAAACTGCACACTTAAGCTCCTTCAGCTCTCAAAGATTTCATTTACTCTTAGGCTTGTTAATTGATGCATTTTGCAAGATTGTCAGACCATCTCAACAATTTCAAAAGAAAAATCTCTTTTTACTTATAAGAGTCTTAAGAATGAATTCAATATCTTATCCACAAGATGACTATTTTATTCTTATCCATATTTATTATCTGGCCTTTGCACACTTTTTTACTCTGAAACATTTTGCTAGCATGATCTCACTTCTCATTTAGTGCCTCTCTTATCTTTTTTGCTACTGGCAGGACATTCTCTTGAATTGTGTACCTTTTCAGAGTAACACATGCTCCACGAGGCAAAGTGCCAAGTATCACTCCCCAGGTTACCTTCTCTTTCTCAAAATATTGATTTTCTTCTCTGAGGTTGATCCAAGAGTCTCATGATGTTGGTGGCTGTCTACTGATCTCCCCAATGAGGGGGAGGACCCCCAGGGTGTCAGTCTTGGCAAGCTGTCATAGCTTTAAAAACTGGCACATGCTCTGTCAGGAAAGAGATTAAAGTGTAACCTCGCTGTTTCATACTTCACTGCTAATACCAGGGCTGTCTATGAAAAGTACTCTTTCTTTGGAGGTGACTACTGCTGTTTCTGCTGTAATATCACCTGTGTGTCATTCGAAAATCGTGTGATATAGATAATTGCAAAAAAATAATAGATTTTATAGGGAAAATATGTGTGCAACTTTGTAACCAGATTAACAGCTTTAAACAGTTTAAACAAAACAAACCAGAGACAGTAGGACAGTTAAAAACACATTAAATTACTGTTGACCTCTCCTTTAAAGCAACAATGATAGGCTGATGGGAAGTATTGTAATAATTGAGTTATTTAGATACGGAGAATATATACAAATGTAGTGGAGAACTCCAACAAACACGTCTAGAGTACAGTATGTGGAGTAAAAAATAAAGAATAGTAGATGAATGACATCTTACGTAGCAAATATAGTTCCACTAGTTAGGAACTATATATAGACCCATATAGACCCATATATGTCTAATGTGGGTCCAGCTGCACTTTAATGGGATGAAATATGAACGCATTAGGGAAAACCACAAGGAAGCAACACGCTTTCATTCTTTAACGAGTGAAACTGACAGTTTTCTCTGATGAACCAGAGAAAAGTAAACAGCCCTACCTTCTTATCCATGATCGTCCCTGAAAAGAGTTGTATTTTCAGGCATTATCACTACTGTGGTAAGGAGACCATAATGCGTATAAATATCAATTCCCAAAGGCTTCCCTGGTGGATCAGTGGTAAGGAAACCACCTGACAATGCAGGAGACCTAGGTTTGACCCCTGGGTCAGAAAGATCCCCTGGAGAAGGAAGGGGCGACTCACAATCCAGACAACCCACCCAGATTCTCTTCTGGGAAATCCCATGGTCAGGGTAGCAAGGAGGGCTATCATCCATGGGGTCTCAAAAGAGTTGGACATGACTTAGTGACTAAACAGCAACAATCAATTTTCAAAAAGAGAAAAAGAAACAAAATTTGTGAAAATTAAAATTTGACTTTTTGGATCCCTACAGTTCACATATTTAAGTATTTTATGTTATCATATATTTAGCTTATTATTTTCAATTTAAAGGTGACTGAATATGGTCAGCAAAAGTGAAATGATCATAATTATAATAATTTCAGAACAAAATTAAATATGTATGAGATTTGAAATTATGGATCATTATACTGCTGATGATTTCATTTAGTTTTTTTTTTTATTTTTTGAAATATTTGCAACATTCTCTTATAATGAACAACAAAGATTTTGAAAGTCAGATTTGAATAATTGATCATTCTAATTAAGAGATTTTGTGCACCAGTAACATAATAATATGCTGATTTGAGCTGTTTATAAAGCTCAAAAAAAATATGCACTTTACATACTGCATATTATTGGTAGTTATACTTTACAAATAAGAAAACTGAGGCTAAGAAATATTACATAAATTCCTATGTTATAACTACTTTAGTAAGTGCTAGCTTTGTGATTAAAATGCAGCTCATTTTATTCACACCTTGTGCTTTTAGCGATATAACATATTAAAACACGGCACTAAATACTGATTCTCAATGTAAATGAAATGATCTAGGAAAGGTCCATAAGGAGAAGTTGACTACAGAAAATGGTTTCAGGGGAAGCAGAACATGCAATACCCTAGGCAAAAAATAAACCAGGAGAAAATGTTGTATGGAAAGGGAAAGGAAGTATGTCCTCTTTCTTGTGGAACAAATAGAAAGACCTTGGTATCTTTTGACCTTGGAATTCAGAATCAGCCTGGTGCAGTCACAGTTAGAGTGCCTGAAGTATGAACAAGGAGGATCCAAGAATATCACCAAATTTAACAATTTAACAATACTATCTTAAGAACTATGGCCTACTTAAACTTAACAAAATCAAGTGAGAAGCTTATCTCATATTTCACAGTCACCAGTTAAGGCTTACTCATATTCTGAAAAGAAAGTCAAATACAGACACACTGGGGCTTAGCATGTTTATCAGACACATATGTGTGCGTGCAGTGTGTGATAAGTTGCTTCAGTCATGTCCAACTCTGTGCGACCCCATGGGCCCTGACTCCTCAGGCTCCTCTGTGCGTGAGATTCTCCAGGCAGGAATACTGGAGTGGGTTGCCTTTCCCTTCTCCAGGGAATTCTCCCGACCCAGGGATCAAACCCAAGTCTCTCAGGTCTCCTCCATCGGCAGGTGGGTTCCTTACCACTAGCACCACCTGGGAAGCCCCATCAGATACATATATCAATTACTAATTAACACTGTTTTATATTATTAACAATATTTTTATCAAAGAAGCCCTTTATTACTACCATCTTCTTAGAAGAGTTAGGAAAAAGGAAAATATTTCAATATGGTAGTATTTCATGGATATATTTAGCTAGAAAATTTCACATAAAGATGTCTTTGCTAAATGTACTTACTATAAATAGTCAACATTTTTTCCTTCTCCACTTCAACTATTAGCCTAATCTCACTAAAGAAGCTTCTTCATGAAAAGTCATCAAGATAAACTGCAAGAGACAATAATGTATTTGGACTGATGACACACTGAACTGTACAGAATGTACACACCACCTTTTATAAATTATACCAGTCATTTAACAATCTGGATTCCATAAAAAATTAACCTGTGTTTTCAAATTCATTTAAATGGATCTCAATTTCAGGAATATGAAAAGAAAACAGAAAGAAGAGAAGATAAAAGGAGAGAATCTTCAAAGGAGGAAATATATTAATTGCCAAAATGTTATTAACAAGTCTACTCCAGTATTTTATTAACATGAAAATTTATATAAATCTATAAAATTTAATCAGCATATATTTAAATCATCATTAATTCCATCATAAAAGATTAACATTCTGTTGAGCAGCCTTTTAAACACATTTTATAGACAGAAGATAGGTAACTAGGTAGATGATAGCCAGCTAGCTATTAAGGTAAACTATTTATAATAGTCTCTTGTGTGTTGCCTCAAATTCTTCCTTCTATAGTCTCTTCCATGTCATAGAAGGTTGGAAGCTTTAAAATTGCTTTTCTCAGTTCAGTTCAGCTGCTCAGTCGTGTCTGACTCTTTGCAACCCCAGGAACTGCAACACGCCAGGCCTCCCTGTCCATCACCAACTCCTGGAGTTTACCCAAACTCATGTCCATTGAGTTGGTGATGCCTTCCAGCCATCTCATCTTCTGTCATCCCCTTCTCCTCCTGCCTTCAATCTTTCCCAGCATCAGGGTCTTCTCCAATGAGTCAGCTCTTCACATCAGGTGGCCAAAGGATTAGAGTTTCAGCTTTAGCATCAGTCCTTTTTTTTCAGTATGGGAAAAAAAAAAAAAAAGGGAGGGGGCGCTTTTCTCAGATTCCCTTGCTATTTAGGTTCTAGTTAGTGTTAGCTAACAGAAGGCGGGCACATAAGAAGACAGGAAGAGAAAAGTCATTCTTCTTCTTGTTCTTGCAGTGGTAGAGGCCACAGCAGAGGCCAGTGACTGTAAGAGATCGTGGCTCCAGCAGAGTCTGTTTTCTCAGTAGGGGCAGTGGGATAAGAGACCTGAAGTAGCAGCAGCTGTGCCTCTAGCAATTTGGGCTTGAGTTGGGTCGGGAAGATCCCCTGGAATAGGAAATGGCAACCCACTCCAGGATTCCTGCCTGGACAATTCCATGGACAGAGGAGCCTACTCCATAGGGTCGGAAAAAGTCAAACATGACTGAGCGACTAACACTGCTACTGCTACAATGAGACTCTTGGGCAGTCCAAGGAGAGTGTCAACTTTTTGCTTTCTAACACATTTTTACTTTTGTTGCTCTTCTAGCCTTTCCAAGAATTTTGTAATTATTTTTTAATCTCTCTGAAATAAAGAAAGGAGGGAAGAAAAAAGAAAACATATTAATATTTCATCATTGGAAGCCTTCTTCACTTTCTTCTGTTCTTCTTTATAGACTCCTGGGACTTTATGACATTATCTAGAATTTGGTTGATGAGAAACAGAAAATGCCAAAGCTAAGTGAAATCGATTTATGTTATACAACACTGAGTGCAAAGCATACAGGAAAAAAAATTAAAGGTCCACTCAGACAGGCACTGGATGATCAAAGGAAAGACAGGTGAGCATGTCAACAGAAAAAAGGGCTAGACAGAAATTAGGGAGAGAACATATGTAAGAAATATTGGGTTCAACTCTATCATACTTAATGCTTTGGGGCTTGAATTCTACTTTGATATCAGATTCATAAATCTACTTTCTTTTTGTCTCAATTTAACTTAAAAAAAATCCCTTTTAAAATGTGTATTGCTTGTCACTGTAATGCTTTTTTCTCTTCACTGGGGTGTAGCATATAGTTAGCCAGCTTTCGACTTTGAGTCCAACTGAAATCTTGTTTTCTTTTGGTAGGTAAGTTTGTTGACTTTTGCTAGTTGATAACACAAGACTTATTTGTTCTCACTACTTTGTTAGAGTCTATTATAAATATTATGCATATCATTTTACATTTACTGAATTTGTTTAGGTTTCTTTGCTTTAAAAAAGATGTTTTGGTATTTTTAAAAGTTGGCATTTTTGTTCAAGTGACTACCTTTGTGCCTTGTTAGTTTTTTAATCTACCTTCACACTTTCATAACTTTGTTTTACTGTTTTGGCAGTTTTTAAACAAATCCTTTAACACTCATCTGTTGTGTAATCAAAGGTTTAATTTTTCTTTTCTCCTTTTCTCTTCTTGCATTTTTATTTCGTCTCTTAATTTTTAGTCTTTATCTCTTTGGTTTTCTATAGTATCCAAATTGCATCTTTAATGTAATGCAACTTCAATCATGTTTAAATTTATATAATAATAAGATACTTCAAGCAATGTAAGAACTTTTTAGTGCTAAAACATTTTTATACACCCCCAACCTGGTGGGCTGCCATCTATGGGGTCACACAGAGTCGGACATGACTGAGGCAACTTAGCAGCAGCAGCAACCAATTTGCTATATCCAACAATATATTTCTGCTATTTTTTCTTAGATGGATATATTTGTACTTTAAGGTTTGTTTTATATTTAGTCAGATTTTGTTTTCTTTTTTGATATCCTATTTGCTTTTAAAGCTACAAGATTTTTTTTTTTTTTTTCAAATTACAACATATCTGACATCTTTTGTGTCATGGGAAATCTTCCTGGCTCTAGAAGACCACCCCCAGTTTTCTGCTCTCAAGAGTTCTACCTTGTGTCTCAGACTCCATCCTTTCTAGAGCAGCTGCAGGGCACTGAATGAAGGGTTGGGGAGCCTTGGAAAGGTTTCCTCCATGTGCCTTCAGGGTACTTGGTGAAAATCAAGTGTGTCCTATTAAAAACTTCTCTAAGTTCTGTTTCTTAGTCTCCAGCTCAAATATGGCGGCAAGTAAACAGTAGTTTGTTTGTAAATATGCTCAAAAATTGACTAAGAGAACTTCTAGAAAAGAGACCGGTTATATATCAACTGGGCTTTCCCTCGTGGCTCAGACGGTAAAGCGTCTGCCTACAATGCGGGAGACCTGGGTTCGATCCCTGGGTTGGGAAGATCCCCTGGAGAAGGAAATGGCAACCCACTCCAGTATTCTTGCCTGGAAAATCCCATGGACAGAGGAGATTGGTTGGCTACTGTCCGTGGGGTCGCAAAGAGTTGGACACGACTGAGCGACTTCACTATCACTATCACTAAGATTTAAATAAACAGACTAGTTGAAGTGAAAAAAAAAATTGTCCATGCTCACTAAAAACAATGCATTCTTTGATAATGAATTTCAAGTCCTATTCTCTAGCAAGGTATCAATTGAGTATATGAGAAAATAATCTAAAAAAGTTGATATATATGTAACTGTTTCAATTTGTTATACATCTGAAAGTAACATAGCATAAATCAATTATACTCCAATTTTTTTTAAGAAAAATAAAATGAATGCATTTTAATAAAATGAGGTATTCATTTATGGTAGGTCAAGAAAAATGTATTTTCAGGAAAAAAAAAAAAAAGATTCAACAATGAAGAATGAGGCAATGCAACAGTCAAGGGATGACTTTAAGTGATAGCTCCTATAAAGACATGCCCATTTCTCACACTGAAATACTACAATTCATAAGGATCCCTTACCATGTACACAAACAGTATACTTAGTTCCTTAAGCTATGGTATCAACTAATATAATAAATGCTATGGGAAATAAAGGCAATTGTTTTTCACTGTTGCTTATGGATGACTTTATCTGATCAAAATTTGGGAATCAGACCTATTCCAAGCTGTCAACCTCTTGACAAAAAGATGTTTTATAAACATGCAATATTTCCTAGTTTAAAAATAATTAATAGAATGGTCTGAAACACAAAGTTGAAAAGTAATATTCTTGGACATTCGTCCTTAAACCTATTGAACTGCAGTTATTATCTCATACCAAAAAGAGTCATAAAGAGAAAACCTCTGTTATGGTGGAGACAAATACATAGTTTGATAAGGAGATTTTGAATTTGGAATTTCTTTGAGGGGAATTTCAGCATGTTATAGAAGAAATGTCATTATCTACAGAGGGTATGTTCAGTGCAAAAGGAGAAGTGGTAATAAATCTTAGAAACATCAAAATCTTATTCTTCTTTCCCCACGTTTCAATTTACCATTATTTTTGAAATGGCATTTCTCTGTCCAGTCTTATTTCATTGACCATTCTTCTCTGGTCACTGCCACCCTGGTCGAAGCCGATATCATCACTTACCTGGATTACAGCAGAATGATGCCTGCTCCCAGCATCCCTTGCTCCACTTTAGCCAACTACTCGGCTCCAACCACACTGGCATCTGTGTGACACGTCAGGCATGCTCCTGCCTCAGTGCTTTTGCCTTTTCTGTCTTCTTTATTTGGCACATGTTTTTTTTTTTTTTTTCCCAGATACTTGCACACTTTATTCATTCTTTTTTGTTTTGATCTTTAATCAAATACCAGTTTCCCAAAAAACCAGAATTGGCCACTAACCTAAATTGAAAGCCCCATTTTACTTTGTCCTCCCCCTTGCTTTGTTTTAGAGTCAGCAAATTCTGTTAGACTAACTTTGCCAATAGTTTCTTTAACAATGCTTTACTGGGGTAATTAAAGTAATTTCACAAGCCAATACCATACAGGATAATGTCTCTTAATAAGACAATAAAGAAATAACATGTTCCAAATAAGTGATGGATTAATTACACTGTTGCTCCAAGCAAGGGGAGATGACAGAAATAAAATCCAAATTCAGTTGAGAAGTGCCTTTTCTAGGAGGTTGGCCCTCTGGAGAGGTGGCTTAACCAACCAGAGAGCGGATGCCAGCTGCCTGCTGAATGGAGGTGAAACGTCTACCTGTGGCTGGAGCACGTTGCTAGGGAACCAGGGCACCAGTGTTGGCAGGCAAGGTGACCATCTTTCCTGGGGCTACAGCACTGAAGGTTAAGAGCTGATTTTACCAGGCAGGAGATAATGTTCCAAGGTCTTTGAAGAGCCAGATCAGCAAAACGTAGCTGTGCCCAGTCGGAACTTTCAGAGAATCCCTAGGAACTCTGAATGTGTATAGTCTAAATGTCCCCTCACCATAGCTGCTTTCTTCATTATTTTTTTTAATCGATAAGCCCCCAGCAGGCACTTTTCTGTAGCTGATCTCTGAGTGCTTATCAACCACAACAGCTGAGATGACATCTTGACACAACTTGCTTCATTCTTAAAAACAACTTTACTTTAAATAGCTTTTTTAACCCTGGTCATAAACAAGTGGATTAAAATAGCTTCACAAGAGTCATAAACAAGTGGCTTTGAAAAGCATATCAAACTAATATACAATATCACTTATCATCATCTAACGTGATAAAGTCAAAGTCAATCATATCTATCTTGTTGATTTCCAGTCTCCTTACAACACCAGTTCATGTAAGCTTAGGAAGGGGTGGAGGGGTCTCCTCTGTTCTCCATGGTGTCCATTGTTCCAAGTGAATGATCTAGCATTGAATACACTGAGAAATAAGCATCTGAACAATAGTGACCCAAAAACTAGAGATGGAATGTCAAAATATAGAATAAAAAAAAAGGCAAGCATATAAAAATAATCATATTCATATTCAAGCATAATCAAAACTTTATATTGAAAAAGATCAGTGAAAATACCCTGCACTTGGTGGGTACAGATCTAAAAGGTTCTAAGATTTGGCAAACAATTAGAATCCTTTATCTGCAGAAGCCTCCCTTGGTGTCTCAGAAGGTAAAGAATCTGCCTGCAATGCAGGAGACATGGGTTGGATCCCTGGGTTGGGAAGATCTCCTGGAGGAGGGCATGGCAACCCACTCCAGTGGGTTCTTGTCTGGAGAATCCCCATGGACAGAGGAGCCTGGTGGGCTACAGTCCATGGGGTTGCAAAGAGTCAGACAGGATAAAGTGAGTAAGCACACACATTTGCAGAAGCACCTGAAATCTCAAGTTTTTTGCTATGTGTACTTTCTGGCAAGAAGGTTGCAATAGATACAAAGGAATTCTTTCAATCTGAGATGGTCACCAATAGAAGAAAACTCCAGGAAAATAAAATAGGAGAGTGTTGAATTGAATTCTTCATTGGTTTTGGAATATCTTCAGCATTCCAGAAGGCTGCAAGGCATTTACAAGAGAAAAATAAAAATAAGAATTCACAGCTACTTAAAAGTTCAACAAAACAGCCAACATTTGAAACAGCAGCGGTGTTTTGCATGCTGGTGAAAGTGGGCTCATTAGCAAAGTGATGGCTTAGAGCTGACACTGGGGGAGGAAATGGCTGAACTTCACACAATCAGTCCTGCAGAGCTGATTGTGAAATACCCTTGGTCTCACTTTGTTGGAAGCAGCTCAGCTTGCTTTCTGGCCTAAGGTAACATAGGAGTCAGTACAAAGGCAGAAGGACAGAGACCAACATTTTGAAATAAGCAAAATGAAAGGCCACCATAAAAGTTGGCACCGTATAAAGTAAGAACCCAAATTCCTGTGTGAGTCCTTTGAACACAGAATGTGCCAAAGCCATTGTTGACACACAGTAGAAGTCTCAACACATGATCTAAGGTACACATATTGTGTATGTAAACACGCACACACTCACACAGTGCATACCAGTACGACCATTCAATGCTGCTGATTCTAGGAGAAATTTCCTTTAAAAAAAATGTCATTAAAACTTTTTTGCAACTGGGTAAGAATATAAAAGACATCTAATTTTAATCACTTTAGGTTGATTAGAAATTGGACAAGATATGATCTAAGCTACTCTCAGTTTCAAAGACAATTCTTTAATGAATAAACAAAACAAAAATATGACTGCAGTTAACTAATGTTTTACATATTCAGAGTTCAAAGGAAAATTACTAACAATAACAGAAACCACATGTGCATTTTTAAGTAAAATGCACATAAATTATCATATTTATATGTGATTCTGTGATATATAAGAGATTTCTATTTCTCTGTAATTATTTACTATTACAAATCTCCCAAGGTTATCAACTTTGGGACTTCAGAAAAAAGTTGTAATTATGTAATATTTATGGAAAATAATAACATTAAGTGTAGTTAGTTAATTTAGTACTGTATCAATTAGGTACTGTATCAAATAATATGAAGAGAAGTGAGGAACAATGGCAATGTCAACTGAAAAAAAAATGCACGATCTAAAAGCTGAGAATTATGTTTTACTTGGCAGACTTTCTGAGGACTTCAAGTACAGGAGATGAAGTCTCAGATAGCTTTAAGGTATTGCCCCAAAGAGGTAAGGGAAAAGCTGGTTATACTGGAAGATTTTGCAACAAATACCAGTGAGTCAGAACATTAAAATGTGTTAATTAAAAATACTATATGTCTCAAGTTAATTAGTTTAGAGCTTTTCTATGTATGGGAAGATGCAAGAGTCTGAGATCATTGAATTTGTTCCTTTTGTTATTGAACTCAGATTTGGCTATTTGAAGCTCAAAAGCCAATAATTCAAGAAGCAATCAGTAGAAAGGAGAGGTGATTTAATCGAAAAGCTGGCAATCTGAGGAGATGGTGGACTCGTGTCCAGAGACCAGCTTAGAAGTTCTGCACAATCATGAGTTTTTAAAGGGGAAAATGAGGGTGAAAAACCTCAGTGAATCACTGAGGCAGGATGTCAGGTTCTGCATCCTTCTGTAATAGGGAAAAACAAAATCTGACTCTGTGTTTCTTTATTTTAACCTTTGCTTTCCGTTTCTTTTACTCATAACCACTAAAAGGATTCTGCCTATAGTTATAAGCATACATAATGGCCTGCCTCAGGAAACCCTGCCCTTCTGCCTGGATGGTAAAGTGCCTTCTACTGCTTTCAGAGAGTCACCCTAACCCTGCCCACCTGTGAACGGCTGCAGGAAAGATACATGCCCTTCAGAGGGTAACCACATTTATAAGACTTATGGCCTTTTGACTTTACTTTCTCACCTCCTCCCCAGCTGAGTTAAATTCATCCATTCCAGTCCCTTTTACTTCGCTGATTCCTAAAATGCTGATGTTCACTCTTGCCATCTCCTGTTTGACCACTTCCAATTTGCCTTGATTCATGGACCTGACATTCCAGGTTCCTGTGCAATATTGCTCTTTACAGCATCGGACCTTGCTTCCATCACCAGTCACATCCACAGCTGGGTGTTGTTTTTGCTTTGGCTCTGTCTCTTCATTCTTTCTGGAGTTATTTCTCCTTTGACCTCTGGTAGCATATTGGGCACCTACTCACCTGGGGAGTTCATCTTTCAGTGTCCTATCTTTTTACCTTTCATACTGTTCATGGAGTTCTCAAGGAAAGAATACTGAAGTGGCTTGCCATTCCCTTCTCCAGGGGACCACGTTTTGTCAGACCTCTCCACCATGACCCATCCATCTAGAGTTGCCCTACACGCATGGCTCACAGTTTCATTGAGTTAGACAAGCTGTGGTCCATGTGATCAGATTGGTTAGTTTTCTGTGATAGTGGTTTTCAGTCTGTCTGCCCTCTGATGGAGAAGGATAAGAAGCTTATGGAAGCTTCCTGATGGAAGAGACTGTCTGAGGGACAAACTGGCTCTTGTTCTGATTGGCAGGGCCATGCTCAGTAAATATTTAATCCAATTTTCTCTTGATGGGTTGGGATGTGTTCCCTTCCTGTTGTTTAACCTGAGGCCAAACTATGGTGGAGGTAATGAAGATAAAGGTGACCTCCTTCAAAAGGTCCCATGCACACACTGCCACACTCAGTGCCCCTGACCCTGAAGCAGGCCACCACCGACCCACACCTCAGCCAGAGACTCACAGGCAAGTCTGGGTCAGTCTCTTGTGGGGTCACAATGCACACAAGGTTCTATTTGGGCCCCCAAGAGTCTGTTTCCCTAGTCCTGTGTAAGGTCTGGCAGCTCTATGTGGGGTTAATGGCAATCTTCTCCAAGAGGGCTTATGCCATACCCAGGTCTGTTGCACACAGAGCCTCTGACCCTGCAGCAGGCCACTGCTGACCCATCCCTGTGCAGGAGACACTCAAAGACAAGCCTGGCTCAGTCTCTGTGGGGCCTCCTGGAGCACACAAGGTTTTGTTTGGGCCCTTTGAGAATCACTGATGCATGCAGGATTTGACTCTGAATCCAATTTCGCCCTTCCTACCATCTTGCTGGGGCTCCTCCTTTTCCCCTGGACATGAAATATCCTTTTTTGGTAGGATCCAACATTCTCTTGTTGATGGTTGTTCAGGAGCAAGTTGTAATTTTGGAGTTCTCACAGGAGAAGATGAGGGCATGTTCTTCTACTCCACCATCTTGGGGAAATGAAAATTATATCTACTACTACGCACAAGAATCCTGTAGAAGACATGAAATAGCCATCATAGTCAACAAAAGAGCTTGAAATGCAGTACTTGGATGCAATCTCAAAAAAGAGACAATGATCTCTGTTCATTTCCAAGGCAAACCATTCAATATCATGGTAATCCAAGCCTATGCCCCGAGCAGTAATGCTGAAGAAGCTGAAGTTCAAAGGTTCTATGAAGACCTACAAGACATTCTAGAACTAATACCCCAAAAATATGTCCTTTTCATTATAGGGGACTTGAATACAAAAGTAGGAAGTCAAGAGACACCTGGAGTAGATGGCAAATTTGACCTTGGAGTACAGAATGAAGCAGGGCAAAACTAATAGACTTCTGCCAAGAGAACACACTGGTCATAGCAAACACCCTCTTCCAACAACACAAGAAAAGACTCTACACATGGACATCACCAGATGGCCAATAACAAAATCAGATTGATTATATTCTTTGCAGCCAGAGATGGAGAAGCTGTTTAGAGTTAGCAAAAGCAAGATCAAGAGCTGACTCTGGCTCAGATCATGAACTCCTTATTGCAAAATTCAGACCTAAATTGAAGAAAGTAGGGAAAACCACTAGACCATTCAGCTATGACCTACATCAAATCCCTTGTGGAAGTGACAAACAGATTCAAGTCATTAGACCTGATAGACACAGTGCCTGAAGAACTATGGATGGAGGTTCATGACATTGTACAGGAGGCCGTGATCAAGACCATCCCCAAGAAAAAGAAATGAAAAATTGTCTAAGGAGGCCTTACAAATAGCAGATAAAAGAAAAGAAGCTAAAGGCAAAGGAGAAAAGCAAAGACATACCTATTTTAATGCACAGTTTAAACAAATAGCAAGGAGAGATAAGAAATTCATCCTCAGTAATCAATGCGAAGAAATAGAGGGAAACAAAAGAATGGGAAAGACCACAGATTTCTTCAAGAAAATTAGAGATACAAAGGGAACATTTCATGCAAAGATGGGCACAATAAATGACAAAAATGATATGGACCTAAATGAAGCAGAAGATATTAAGAAGAGGTGCCAAGAATACACAGAAGAACTACACAAAAAAGATCTCCATGACCCAGATAACCACGATGGTGTGATCACTCACCTAGAGCCAGACATCCTGGAATGTGAAGTCAAGTGGGCCTTAGGAAGCATCACCACAAACAAAGCTAGTAGAGTTGATGCATTCCAGTTGAGCTATTTCAAATTCTAAAAGATGATGCTGTGAAAGTGCTGCACTCAGTATGCCAGCAAATTTGGACAACTCAGCAATGACTACAGGACTGGAAAAGATCAGTTTTCATCCCAATCCCAAAGAAAGGCAATGTCAAAGAATGTTAAAACTACCACACAATTGTTCTCAACTCACACAGTAGCAAAGGAATGATTAAAATTCTCCAAGCCAGGCTTCAACAGTATGTGCACTGTGAATGACTAAATGTTCAAGTTGGATACAGAAATGTCAGAGGAAGCAGAGATCAAATTGCCAACATCTGTTGCTGCTGCTGCTGCTGCTAAGTCACTTCAGTCATGTCTGACTCTGTGCAACCCCATAGACAGCAGCCCACCAGGCTCCCCCGTCCCTGGGATTCTCCAGGCAAGAACACTGGAGTGGGTTGCCATTTCCTTCTCCAATGCATGAAAGTGAAAAGTGAAGGTGAAGTCACTCAGTCGTGTGCAACTCTTCTCGACCCCATGGACTGCAGCCTACCAGGCTCCTCCATGCATAGGATTTTCCAGGCAAGAGTACTGGAGTGGGTTGCCATTGCCTTCTCCGTTAGATCATCAAAAAAGCAAGAGAGTTCCAGAAAACCATCTACTTCTGCTTTATGGACTATGCCAAAGCCTTTGACTGTGTGTTTCACAGCAAACTCTGGAAAATTTTTCAAGAGATGAGAATACCAGACCATCTTACCTGTCTGCTAAGAAATCTATATGCAGGTCAAGAAGCAACAGATAGAAACGGACTTGGAAAAACAGACTGGTTCCAAATCGGGAAAAGAGTACCTTAAGGCTGGATATTGTCACCCTGCTTATTTAACTTATATGCAGAGTACATTATGTGAAATGCAGGGCCTGATGAAGCACACACTATAATCAAGATTGCCAGGAGAAATATCAATAACCTCGGATACACAGATGACACCACTCTTATGGCAGAAAGCAGAAAACTAAAGAGCATCTTGATGAAAGTTAAAGAGGAGAATGAGAAATTTGAGTTAAAACTCAACATTCAGAAAACTAAGATCGTGACATCTGGCCCTATCACTTCATGTCATATAGATAGGGAAATAATGGAAACAGTGACAGACTTTCTTGGGCTCCAAAATCACTGCAGATGGTGACTGCAGCCATGAAAGTAAAATACACTTGCTCCTTGGAAGAAAAGCCATGACCAACCTAGACAGCATATTAAAAAACAGAGACATTACTTTGCCAACAAAGGTCTGGCTAGTCAAAGTTATGGTTTTTCCATTAGTCGTGTATGGATGTGAGATTTGGACTATAAAGAAAGCTGAGATCTGAAGAATTGATGCTTTAGAACTGTGGTATTGGAAGACTCTTGAGAGTCCCTTGGACTGCAAGGAGATCCAACCAGTCCACCTTAAAGGAAATCAGTAAGGAATATTCTTTGGAAGGACTGATGCTGAAGCTGAAACTCCAATATTTTGGCTACCTGATGTGAAGAATTGACTCATTTGAAAAGACCCTGATGCTGGGAAAGATTGAGGGCAGGAGGAGAAGGGGACAATAGAGGATCAGATGGTTGGATGGCATCACTGACTCTATGGACATGAGTTTGAGTAAGCTCCAGGAGTTGGTGATGGACAAGGAGGCCTGGCGTGCTGCGGTCCATGGGGTCGCAAAGAGACTGACACAACTGAGCGACTGAACTTACTGAACTGAACTCATCCCCATCTCTGTTCTATGAAAGAAACTGGCATTACACCCCGTAAGAGGGTACTGTCGTGCACTAGTCCACCATCTCCTCATACTCCCAGCTTTCTGAATAAAGTCACTGTTCCTTGCCTCAGCACCTCATCTCCATTATTGTCCTGCCATAATGGTGAGCAGACAGAGCTTATATTCAATAGCATTCATCCATTGAGTGTGTAGTGGCTCACTCTCTTCAGATTTTGTCCCGCTGGAATAATCTGCCTTTAAGATTGCTTGGTGGGAGGGGTGCTGTGAGGGTGGAGAGCTAGTCATTTTTTTAACTGCTTAACTTTTCATTCTTCGTTTTATCTATGAAAAGAATGAACAGGTTAGACAGGTATGTGTGCATTTAGAGAGCATAAGTCAAGCATTAGGTTAAGCAGGCAAGTTATCTCATTCCCACTTGTGTGCTCAGTCACTTAGGTCCAGCTCTTTGCGATCCCATGGACTGTAGCCTGCCAGTCTCCTCTGTCCATGGGGTTTCCCAGCCAAGAATACTGGAGTGGCTTACCATTTCCTCCTCCGAGGGATCTTCCTATCTCAGGGATCAAACCTGTGTCTCCTGCATCTCCTGAATTGGCAGGTGTACTCTTTACCTCCCATAATTAGGTTATTCCAAGGTTAGAGGAGAACAGAAAAGGAGCACAAGAGCTGCTTTTACTTTGATATGCTCTTTAGCTTTGTAGAGTGATCTCTTTTTCTCGCATGTGGAATCCCCTCGGGGTACACTGTTGGGGTGGCTGCAGTGGCTGAGGACTTGCAGGGGTCAGTCCCTTTGTTTTCACCCTGAGTTCTCCCAGGAACTCCGGATGGTAGTGATAGGGGTGGTCCATAATGGCCTAATGGCTCTCATGTATTTACTGACAGGGAAGCAGCATTTTTCATTCACAGAAGTCATGACCAGCCAGAATTCCAGTAGCACATGGAACTACTTAGAACAGGACAGTTGGAATATCTACAAGATGCTGAGCGAATTAGCATACTTGAGAAAGAGCTGTATGTGTGCAAATTGTTTTCTAATCAGCTTGTGAAAGAAACAGGGTCAGTTTCACAACAGAGTCCAAAGAAAAGAAACCAAGTTGGGCAGCAGTCTAGGCAGTAACGGGAGCCTGAGGCTGGAAGGATGGGACTGTGTTCTGAAGCCCTGAGGCAGGAGGAGAGGTAAATGTCATTGCATGCAGGAGAGTAGGGTCAAACCCTGAGCAGCAGGAACAAGAGCTGAACTGGGAAGTCCACCCAAGCAGAAACAAAGCAGACCTTCAGCAAGTTCGGCAGATGGCAGGAATCAGAGTTTGAAAGGCAAAAGATATCTGGATCAGTATGTAATACAGTAGAATCCTCCTTCACAGACCTAGGCAACTGTTAATTCAGGCAGAACAAGAACACTTCTTTTAGAGCTCCCTTTATCTCCCCATCACTCAGAAAGCCTCTCCAGAGTTCTACATATAGGGACACAAGGAATTAAATGCATTGGTTCTGATGAACTATTCCTTTCTGTTTGAACCACTCTCTCACACCGAAGTCACAGAGGAACAGTGCTGGGTACTAGTAAATGCTTAAAGCATATATATTAAATTGCATTCATAGCCCACGAGGGCTGGTCCTTGCTGATCATGATTAGTTCCACCAGTGCTTTTGATATTAAAATGTAGCACCTTCTCATTAAATCCTCTAAGAACATCAATATTGTGACATAGCAGCTACCTTAGAGAATAGTTTTAAAACTCAATTTGACCATGACAAATTGTGGAAGCAAGCACAAATAAATCAGATAAAGTCTGAAAACACAGACGCATGCTTCAGTTTTCTTATTGAAATCCATTGACTTTAAAAGGGTTTATTATTATCATATTCTTTCTTTGATTTATTAATTAATGCAGTGTGGAGATTAAATAGCAGGCTTTCCCAATGGTTTCTAGTAAACTGATGTCAGGATAGAATTTTATTTTTTCTTTCAAAATGGCTCATCTAGAATTGCTTGCTAATTTAAAGGAAAAATGTTTATTTGAAGCATAATTTTCAGTTCAGCCAAGACGAGAAACACTTCACTCCACGTGTTCCTTCAGATTTCTCTGAATGCATGTTTTTTTAGGTATGTTCTTTCTTTTTTTTTATTTAGAAAAATTACATGAATTATAGATTCAAACCGTGGAAATGAACTTTTTTCTTATTCTTTATGGATGTTAGTTAAAAGTTAAAAAATGCACTGCCTGATAACCGAACCATTGGCAATTCTTTCATAAAGGACAACAGAGTCACATGAGAAGTGTTACTATTGGAATATTAGAAAGATGAACATCATTGACCAAAATTTGGAGCTGATCTTGAATTGGAGTGGTTCTAGTCATTCTAGTCAAGAATGCTTTCAAAGTGTCATTATCCAAAGATATTTGAAGTGGTTCATATTTATTGCATTATCTTGCCAAATAAAAAAATTCAGACTTAGTAAGAAGAGACTTTATATGTGTATACATGTATTGAAGTATAGTTCACTTACAATTTACTTCATTTTCAGGTGACTCCACAACATAGTGATTCAAAGACAGATTTATTCAAAGAGTTTAATGGAAGTGGGAGAAGAAGGGACCTTTGCAGTGGTGGGGGCAAGGGAACCATCGCACTGTGGAGAGTGCTCTGACAATAAGCGCTGCAAATATCTCAAGGGGCAGGCAAAAAGATTTTCTTTCAAATAAACTGGAATAAATAGAGCCCGAAAGAACCAGGTATAAGGAAGTGACAGTGGTCTGTTTAAGGGGAAATTTTTTGCTGCTCAGGTTATGAGTGGGAAGAATTCAGGAATCTGGTAGAAGGAAGGAATTTTAACCAAGTTTATTTAACAAGTATTTTGTTCCAACTGATGACTGAGGAGGAATAACAGGCAAACATTTATGAGTCAAAGAATAGGAATATGGGAGAAGGGTTGTCTGTGTCTATGCTCTGGTTAGAGGCAAATAAGCAAGTAAGTAAAGGTCAGACTTAGGTTCTGTCTAAGTCATATGGAAAAGGTGGTTCTTTCAGTAAGACTGTAATAGAGAAGAACAAACCTGACTCCATATTGGACCTATTTAGCTCTAATCCTTGTGCTTTATTACCTATACTTAGTCATGCTGGCTCTGCACCCTTTGTAAAAGAGTATTGCCTATAGCCTGAAATATGCAGGATACTCCACACTCAAAGCTCTGACCTTTAAAGATACAGCATTTTCCCATTCCCATAGAGACAGAAGTTACACAACAGAGAATAACACTTGTCATAGAGGTTTATAAGAACATCCTGACCAGACCTACATGGACAACTGCAAGAACAAAAGACACCGGTACAAAGAAGTTTGCAACAACCTGCCACAACCCCTCCCCATTTAGTATAAAATAAGTTTGAATTCTAACAAGTAAGATGGTTCTTTGGGACACTTGGCCACTATCTTCTTGGTCTGCCAGCTTTCTGAATAAAGTCGTTATTCCTTGTCCCAACAACTCATCTCTTGACTAATTCACCTATTGTATGGAGAGCAGTATGAGCTTGGACTCAGCAGTTAGGTGTTTTCCAGATCACAAAAGAATAAGGAAATTGCTTAACCTTTGACATTTTCCAGGCACACAGGGCTGAGTTAAAATTCAGTACCATCAATGTACCAAGGTTCCGTTTTGGTAATATCACTATTCTTGCTCTCTAGCTACTATTATTTTAAATACGAAGTGTATTCTTAAAACAAATAAACCCTTATTATATTTTAGTTCTATGAATAACCTAAAACTTTTGTATCATTTTGAAATAGGAAAAAGACTATGTATTTATTTGATTTTGTTGAAATCTGTATGCAAACAAGTGAAGATATTATTTATTGAAAGATTTATGTGTCTTCTAAACTGTCAATATGCTAAGGTGAAAATATTTCATTCTCTGACTTTTCTCAAATTTAACATGCATGAGATGGAGACATGCTCATGATTTACTGCTCAGTATTTCCCCTATCTTTATCAGAAAATCTGCAAGAGACACAATTTAAGGAGAATGCATAAACTGGTCACTTTTCTTTCCCCTAATGAGGCTCATACTGCTTTCTACAAACATACAGCTTGGTGGAGAATAATCAAAAAATTGCAATGTTGAATACACTTGCAGGCAAAATTATTAAAATTTAACTTAAATGGCTTTTATTTAGTAGACTGATTGACAGCTTCTTTCAAGTTGCAACTTATCATGTATTTATATATGTAATTTATTTCTAGACATTTATCTGGTTCACTGAGAAAGTTTACCAGTAACCGTGGATATCTGTTGGCACTAGTAAGGAAACCAAGGGCTGAATTTGGAGAATCGGTTTGACTGTAGCAAAATGTTCTTGGGTAGCTTTCTCTCTCTTCTGGAAGAGTTCACTAACAGATGGCAACTTGTCATTGTTAATGGAGTGTTATCCTGAAAAACTTCAAGGATCCATGCAGAGTGTGACACTCATCCCCCTCCTCTTTTCAAGCCACCTCACAGAAATAGCCAATAATGACCTCTTTCTTTTCACAGATGATTCCACCTTATGTCGGCTGATTCCTTCCAAGCCACATCGTGGCTGCTCTAATCCAAATATGACAAAAGACTTTTTGCTGTTTGACAGCTAATCTATGTACTAAGCAGGAAAGACATCCTGATGCATTAGGAAGGGTATTATGACACCCAGGTAGGAGTCTTGAGTTCTAGTCCCATCTCTCTGAGCCGTTGGTCAAATCACTTCTCCACTCTGGATCTCATTGTTCTCACTAAAACAGGAGCAGATTGCCTTACACAAACCAGAGGGTCATGGCAGGTGCATTTGTGATATTCTAAATTCCTTTAATATAAACAAAGAAAGCATTGGTTGCTAGTTGAGTCTGTGTGACCGTTTAACATTCAGTTTACTTTAGTCTCCTAAGATTGCATTTTCATAGAAAAATTGACAATTTGGCTTCTAAAGTATTCAATTGCCGTGAAACAACAGAAACATTTTGATTTCCTGTATTTATTTAGCAGTATTACATGGATTTAAGAGTTCATTCACAGCATATTGTTTCTGTAAATCCATTAGCAATTTACCACTTCAGATTTGACAATATAAAATGATAAGATCTTGCCCCAGATCATACAATGTGAAGAGCTTTCTGCAGACTGTAACCGAGATGACTACAGACTGGCATTTGTACAGCTGTAACAGTACTAAAAGCTTTGTTCACTTAAGCCATTACTGTCTATTTTACTTTATTAGTGATAATTAATATTCACACTTCACCTGCTAGTTGCATCTATTTTGCACTTTAAATGCTTTTTTGATATAATTTTACTTAACTATGGACAAAAATATTCAGAAGAAAATAAAGGAAGAAAATACCTCCAAGGTAACAGAGTCATCAATGATAAATTAGGAAAAATCATCAGTTAAGAGGCAGATAGAGGAAAATATCCTGGTGGAGGATTCCTCCATTCCCTCAATATTCTAAACCCCACTTCACTGATTAAATCAACCATTTATCCAGAAAATAATTAGGCTGGACACCAAATGCCTATTATAAAAGTGAAAGTGTTAGTCGCTCAGTAGTGTTCAACTCTTTGCAACCCCATGAACTTGTAGCCCACCAGGCTCCTCTGTCCATGGAATTCTCCAGGCAAGTATACTGGAGTGGGTTGTCATTTCCTTCTCCAGGGGGTCTTTCTGACCCAGGGATTGAACCCGAGTCTCCTGCATTGAAGACACATTCTTTACCATCTGAGCCACCAAGGAAGCCCATGAATAGTTAGAAATCAATTGTTTTAAG
>NW_011494804.1:146139-166406 GCF_000754665.1 Bison bison bison
TTTTAAGCAGACATTTTCCCCGAAGCTTGCTCTAATGTTTTATAACCACTCCTGTCCCTTCCTTTTTTTTCTTCATTCCTTCTTTCCTTGCTCCCTCCTTCCATCCCTCCCTCCACTTCTCCCTCCCTCCCTCATTTTCTTCTTCCCTCTTTCCTTCCTTTGCCTTTCTTAACATCAGCTTCTATTCCTTTTACTTCATTCTGCCCATCGCTGTTCACATTGTTATCTCATGCTGTTCCCATACATAGTTAAATCTGTGGTTTCTTTAAGAATTATTATTCAGTGAATCTAACAAATACACAGTATTCAACTTCCTTTGGAATTGGGTGCCAGGACTTTCACAGGTTTTGCTTTTTGTGATTAGAAAAACACCGGTAGTGTTTTCCTGCAAATGTATATTAGTAGCACTATGAGAAAATTAACATTCTTATTGCATAGGATTTGTTACTTCCTGAATGAATAGGAGAATAGCTAATGCTCATGCAGTTTAAAACTGAAATGAAATGTAAATAGAATTGGGGTTTTATTTCCTGAAAGTATTTTTCTTGAATAAACAGAATCCTTAAAGACAATGGCTCTAATTTTAGCAAGATGCTCTACTCAAATATTAGCAGTCACTTTATGACACCTTTATGTCTTAATAAACAGTGATAATTATATTTTTGATCATATCATATTTTATGTCTTCCAAGACAAAAAAAAAAAGGGGAATTAAGGTTATGAGATCAGCTTTACTCTAAAGTGCAGATGGTGTTTGACAGCTAACCTATGGACTCTAGGATGATTCCTTGTGTATAAAGCAAGCAATGTGCTCATGCATGCAACCTGTTTTAAGGCAGAGATTTCACAGAAATAAAATATATTTATTTTATACTGTAGCAGACTTCATTTTACTGATTGACTGAATATTAATCCTTAATAAATCATAGTCACAGAATGGTAAGACAAATACCCTAAAAGTTCATTTTAACCATTCTATACAGGCAACATCTATATCACTAAAATGGATATTAAAAAAGAAAACAGATAAAATAATTTAAGCAGTATGTATCAGTATGCATTTCTGTTATACTGGGATAGTACATAACAAAACAAAACCAAAAAATTCCAATATAAAAATTAATGGCAACTTTTATTTTTAAATATAAACTTCATTAAAATGCATAGCTTTTCAAAGATATCTCAAATGTGTTCCATAATGTTATGCAAAATTTTGAAAAGTGACTTATTTTCCCTACTACATTCATTATGTTATATAATATGCATAACCTGTTTAGGTGAAAAGACATTTTCCTTAAAGATGGTTGAATTGTACAGATGAATTTATTAAAAAGGGATCCATTAAAACTAACATCCTAAAAGGAATTCTGTTCTTGCAAAACTCCTTAGTCACCTATAATGTGTATTGCAATTGAATGTGTTTAACTGCTTAGGCTAGTGGCAGCCCTGATCAGTGCCAGGGAAGTGGCTGGTACTCAGTCAATGGTGAATTGCTGAGCTCCAAGGGCACACCTGTTTCTAAGGTTCTGTCCAAACTTGTGCTATCAGTCCCTCCCCCAGTTACATCATGGCAGAGACAATGAAACCTTAAATCACATAATTTGATGTTTCCAGAATTCCACGATTGAAGCTCTTTCTTCCAAACTGTGATATCTAACAAGTTGTATGCCTATAAATATTAACCACTTCTGAGGCAGGGTGTTGTAGTGTGATTGATAATATGTGGTTCTAATTTCCATGGTGTAAATATTCTTATCAAAGGTGAGTTCAAGATACATATGTGATATCACTGTACAAGAAATTGGGAAGACATACTCAACAACAGTCACCTAATATTTTCACTGTACAAATACAAGGAGCATAAATAATCTGAAGGGGCATAAATCTATGCTTAAAAGCATATATACTAATAAAATACAGTAAAATTATTAGAAAGGGATGAATTTTGTATACTTATCACCTTTTATTTTAATAAAGTTTTTAAATTCTGCTTATATAGTTTAATTCATAATAATGACAATGTTTAACCACTGACCAAGTCTGACTAAGTGTTCATTGCTCGATAGTGTCCAACTCTTGGTGAACCCATGGATTGTAGCCCGCCAGGCTCCTTTGTCCATGGAATTCTTTAGGCAAGAATACTGAAGTGATTTGGTAAAGCAATTGTGCTTCAATGAAAAAAAAAAAAGACTCCTGTAGTGGGTTGCCATTCCCTTCTCCAAGGGATCTTCCCAACCCAGGAACTGACCCCCAGTCTCCTGCATTGCGGGGAGATTGTTTACAGTCTGCGCCATCGGGGAAGCTCATGTTAAACCACTAGGGAGCACAATTCCTAAAAATGTATCTGGAATAGGAATGCTATAGGCACTGGAGCTTCCCTGATTACTCAGTTGGTAAAGAATCCACCTGCAATGCAAGAGACCCCAGTTTGATTCCTGGGTCAGGAAGATCCCTTCTCCTGGGTCAGGAGAAGGGAATGGCTACCCTCTCCAGTATTCTGGCCTGGAGAATTCCACAGATGTATAGACTTCCAAGGACTGAGTGACTTTCACTTTCATTTTCAGGCACTAGAAATCTGGAAATCCATTATGCTTCTTTCTCAGCAAGTTCTTTTTCTGCAGCTGCTAAAGTTGCCAAGTGAGTGCTGCCTGTTCTTCTGTTTTTCTTTTCAAAAACAACTGTAAGAAAATCTAATAAGAGTATATTATTAACTTCTTTCTTTGTTAAGTTACCCAGAACTCAAAAATTCACACAAAAAATTTTTACAGAACTAAAACTTAAAGTCTCTCAGTCATTTCCAACTCTTTGCGACCCCATGGACAATAGGGAAGCCCTATATTTGTAAAGGGCTTCCCTCGTAGCTCAGTCAGTAAAAGAATCTGCCTGCAGTGCAGGAGACCCAGGTTTTATCCCTGGGTTGGGAAGATCCCCTGGAGAAGGAAATGGCAATCCACTCCAGTATTCTTGCCTGAAAAATCTCATGGACAGAGGAGTCTGGTGGGCTGCAGTCCATGGGGTCGCAAAGAGTCCGTCACGACTGAGTGACTAACACTTACTTATATCTGTATAAGCTTTAGTTGTTAATTACTGTATACCATGTTCAGTTCAGTTCAGTTGCTCAGTCATGTCCGATTCTTTGCGACCCCCTGGAATGCAGCACGCCAGGCCTCCCTGTCCGTCACCAACTCCCAGAGTTTACTCAAACCCATGTCCATTGAGTCAGTGATGCCATCCAATCATCTCATCCTCTGTCCTGCCCTTCTCCTCCTGCCCTTAATCTTTCCCAGCATCAGGGTCTTTTCAAATGAGTCTGTTCTTCACATCAGGTGACCAAAGTATTGAAGTTTCAGCTTCAACATCAGTCCTTCCAATGAACACTTAGGACTGATCTCCTTTAGGATGGATTGGCTGGATCTCCTTGCAGTCTGTAAAGTGCTTTCCTGACACCATCTCCACATCAGAAACTACTATGCTGCTTTGCCTGCTTCATTAAGGAGCATATAGTTGTCGAAGAAAGCAAGTGAATTGCTCAAGGGAAGTCAGGAAGTAACTGAAGGAAGAAGGATTCATCTGAGATTGTGATTTTCCATGTGAAGCTTGGTATTCTAGCACTGCTTTGCAATTTCACCCATTCCGTCAGAAGGATGCGGCAGATGAGACTTCATCATTGACATTCAACAAATGATAGCGATTTTCAGCCATGCTCTTCTTTGTCATCCTTTCTCTCAAGGCAGGAAACAGGCAACTGAGACCACATCACCTGAAGAGTCCTGGCAGTCTGTGAGGAGTCTTCCAAAAAAGTGGAAAGAGTGATTCCGAATAGGGTCCTTCAAAGCCTATTGAGATTGGGCTCCAAAATCACTGCAGATGGTGACTGCAGCCATGAAATTAAAAGATACTTGCTTCTTGGAAGGAAAGCTTGACAAACATAGATGATATATTAAAAAAACAGAGACATCACTTTGCCGACAAAAGTCCATATAGTCAAAACTACGGTTTTTCCGGTAGTCATGTACAGATATGAGATTTGGACATAAAGAAGGTTGAGCACCAAAGAATTAATGCATTTTAATTGTGGTGCTGGAGAAGACTCGTGAGAGTCCCTTGGGCTTCAAGGAGATCAAATTGTTCAATCCTAAAGAAAATCAACACTAGATATTCATTGAAAGGACTGAAGCTGAATCTGAAACTCTAATCCTCTGGCCACCTGATCCAGAGAGCTGACTCATGGATAAAGACTGATGGCAAAAGGAGACAGGGACAGCATGAGATGGTTAGATAGCACCACCAACTCAGTTCACATGATTTTGAGCAAACTCTGGGAGATAGTGGAGGGCAAGGAACCCTGTTGTGCTATATTCCATGGGATTGCAAAGAGTTGGACACGACTTAGCAACTGATCAACAACAATATTATTACTTTGTATATATGTTGAATCTATTTACAGAGCAAGAATAGAGAAGCAGATATAGAGAACAGATTTGTAGACACAGAGGAGGAACATGAGGGGGCAACAATGGAGAAAGTAGTATTGACTTGCATACACTAACATTGTAAAATAGATGGCTGATGGGAAGCTATTATGTAACACAGGGAACCCAGTTTGGTCTCTGCAGGACCTAGAGGGTGGGATGGGGGATGGTGGGGATAGGAGGAAGGCTCAAAAGGGAGGGTATATGTGTTCTTATGGCTGGTTCCCGTTGCTGTATGGCAGAAATTAACACAACATTGTAAAGTAACCATCCTGCAATTATTTTTGTTTTTATAAATAAAATTGACTTAAGCTGGAAACTATCACCCCCATCTGGATGTGTGTCAGTTTCCTCATATGTAGCACATGACTGAGAATATCCCAGCGTTATTTCTGTCATCTGTTAGTGTATGGAATAAGGAAGAAAGTACTGCAGTAATAGAAAATCATAAAATGTTACAGCACATCAGATAATGTATAACATTTATATAATTTATAATGTGTTGTCCTGTAACAATGAAACAACATTGACTTTTCTGATATTCAATCCTCAGATAATTTATCTTTGTGTTCATTCACTCCCAAGGTGATCTCCTGTCTAAAGCTTTTCTATATGTTGCTAATTTCGAAAGTTGTATTTTTGATATCCCATCTCACTGGAGTGATACCATGAATACCATGTTGCTGCTGCTGCTGCTAAGTCCCTTCAGTCGTGTCCAACTTTGTGCGACCCAATGGACGGCAGCCCACCAGGCTCCCCCGTCCATGGAATTCTCCAGGCAAGAACACTGGAGTGGGTTGCCATTTCCTTCTCCAATGCATAAAAGTGAAAGTGAAGTCGTTTAGTCCTATCTGACTCTTCGAGACCCCATGGACTGCAGCCTACCAGACTCCTCTGTCCATGGGATTTTCCAGGCAAGAGTACTGGAGTGGGGTGCCATTGCCTTCTCTGTGTTACCATGTTATACCCACCACATATATCTATCTCTTGTTATTGCCCACTTTCTCATATTTTCTTTCTATCCTGTTGTATCTTAAACAACTTGATGGTCTTCTGACTCAGGGTCTTTGCTCTCTGTTCTGATTTAAATGCTACTCAGACAGCAACAAAACTGTTCTCTCACTTCCTTGACTCGCTTCTTGAATATCACTTTATCAGAGATAAAAACAGAGAAGGCAATGGCACCCCACTCCAGTACTCTTGCCTGGAAAATCCCATGGACGGAGGAGCCTGGTAGGCTGCAGACCATGGGGTCTCGAAGAGTCAGACATGACTGAGCAACTTCACTTTCACTTTTCTCTTTCATGCATTGGAGAAGGAAATGGCAACCCACTCCATTGTACTTGCCTGGAGAATCCCAGGGACAGGGAAGCCTGGTTGGGCTGCCGTCTATGGGATCGCACAGAGTCAGACACAACTGAAGCGACTTAGCAGCAGCAGCAGCAGAGATAAAAATATCACTTTCTTCCTCCATCCCTCTCCATCTCCATTAGTCCATTTTATTTTATTTATAGCACAAATATCCAACTAACTAGCACATTAAATAGTGATTAGTTGATTTTCTTATTCCATTAGAATAAGAATCACAGAAGTAGAGATTTTGTCATTGTCCCCACCCCAGGACTTAATACATAGTAGATACTTAAGAATCAGTCATTAAATGAATTATTGAGTAGCACAACATCACATGCTGGCAACAGTGGCTACTTAATTATTAAGAGTTGCTTCACTTACTTATCTGAACATCTAGATAGCTGTAGATTCTCTCTCTTGAATTCCAGTATTTATGTTGTCAGGTATATTTATTATTGGTGGTGGGTGAAATTGTTTTCAGTTGTCTCACCAACTTAGGTCTACTCACTTATATCATAAATACTGATTGAAACATGTGCTATGGAAGATATCTATATTCACAATCAAATGAATATTATAATATCACTAAAACTGTATATCATAGTATCTTCCTATTATGTTCCAGAAGTAGAGTGGAGCTTTTCATATATTAATACTATTTCTACTCCTGTCAAGCAGTTCTCTAAGGTTCACATATTTTTATTCACCTACAGATGACAAAACTAAGTATCAAAAATTGTAAGTAATTTGACCAAATTAATAAAGCCTTTTTAGTGTTGGAATTCAGATTTGTCTCAACTCACATGCTATAGCCTCCGTTACATTGCTTGTTATCCTATTTTCAAGTACAAAATATTATGAGAATAAGATAATGTAGTTATGCATAAGAATTTTCTCACTTACAGAAAATATTATGTGGGTTTGTATTGATTCACAAACTCATACATTTTAGTAGTCCTTAATGTATTTCTGAAATCTGACACAGTTAAAGAATCTGAGTTCTTTCATCTGACTTTTTCCTTTTATAGATCTGGGAGGGCTGCCTAAGGAATATAGTTTCACCCAAAATCATATAGGTTCCCTGTTACGCAAACCCTTCTAACCTCTGTGGTCACTGTTCACTATTTTGGGCCTTCTCTAACCCTGATCTATACCAAGTAAGATTAGAAACTATATAAACTGTTGTGATTTAGCTGAAAATGTGGCTTAGTTTGGAAGAAAGTGAACAAGACTTTCTTTAAGGGCCAGAGAACTGACTGCATACACTATAAGAACTGCTTTTAGCCACTCAATAATACGTTCCTGAAGGAGTGTTTCTAAGATGGGTGGGAAAACCAGGCAGAAGTGAGTGAATTATATGTGCTGGTAATTGGACCCCAGAGGCTGTTTATGGCTAAGGTGGCTGCCACAGAGCTCTGAGTTGTAAGATACAGTGCTCACCAATTACTTCATGGGTATGCATTACTTTAAAATGCCGACAGCATCAACATAACAAGGCAGTGAGTGCTGCAAATTAAAAGTATATTTGGCTATTACAAACGCACATAGATATAGAAATCACCTAATATATATGTAACGTAAAAAGATAAAAATATGAGGCATGTTATGACAGTGTGTTCAGCCGTGTCGGATTCTTCGAGCCCCCATGGACTGTAGCCCGCCAGGCTTCTCTGTCCATGGAATTCTCCAGGCAAAAGAATACTGGAGAGGGTTGCCATCTGATTCTCCAGGGGATTTTCCCAACCCAGAGATGGAAGCTGGGTCTCCTGCATTGCAGACAGCTTCTTGGCCATCTAAGCTATCAGAGAAATCCAAGATATGACATATATATATACCTACAGACATGATTCTTTTTTTTAAACTTTAGAGTCAAAGCTTCAATCCTAGTGTTATCTGGAAAAAGCCTCATATATAAATTATGATTTTTCTGTGTATTTAGTTGTAGATTGATTGTAACCATCTCTCATTTGATCAGAGCACACATTTCTGTACTGTAAGTACCTTGAAGCTTGTTATTTTCATATGTGCAATCAGTATTTCAACAAGATGCTCTATTGAAATAAGACTTGAGTGACTGTAAAAATCTATATTATGGTCAATTTATGTCTTGGCTTTATTCACTCATTATTCCTAAAGCAAATAGTTCAGAAACAGCCAAATTGTTTCCATTCCATAATTTACTATTTTAAATGATGGAAAAATAAAGAGAAATAAAAGTAGAGAACTTTTCAAATTATAGAGCTTAAAGAGTCATAAACATGTCTTTCTGGACAAAAAAAAAAAAAACTTCTCCTTAGCCCTTGTAAACCTGAGTTGTTGAAAATGTTTGAATGTATATGGTTTATGTTGTATATACAAATGCTCAAAACTGTTTTGCTGATTTAATCTTTGCTTTATATTATACAATTGGAGTTTGGAATACTGGATACAGAATTTTGTGGATAATAAGAAACTTGAACCCTAAATGACTAATTTTCACTCTATGTTAAAGGAAAACAATGATAGAAAACAAATTTGGCTTTTAAGAAAATAAACACAATTGTAGAACACAATGTCTTAGTTGAATCATATTGTGTAACAGTATTATTCCTCTTTTGTTGTTATTATTAGGATACACTTTGCTTTGAATACTAGGCAATCATTCTCAACCTTATTTGGAAAAAAAAGAAAAACAAGATCAGTGTAATAAAGCTTTAAATAGTAAAACTTCAGTTCGGTTCAGTCATCAGTTGTGTGTCCGACTCTTTGCAACCCCTAAATCGCAGCAGGCCAGGCTTCCCTGTCCATCACCAACTCCCAGAGTTCACTCAGACTCATCTCCATTGAGTCGGTGATGTCATCCAGCCATCTCATTCTCTGTCGTCCCCTTCTCCTCCTGCCCCCAATCCCTCCCAACATCAGGGTCTTTTCCAATGAGTCAACTCTTTGCATGAGGTGGCCAAAGTATCAGAGTTTCAGCTTTAGCATCAGTCCTTCCAAAGAACACCCAGGGCTGATCTCCTTTAGAATGGACTGGTTGGATCTTCTTGAAGTCCAAGGGACTCTCAAGAGTCTTCTCCAACACTGCAGTTCAAAAGCATCAATTCTTCAGCACTCAGCTTTCTTCACAGTCCAACTTTCACATCCATACATGATCACTGGAAAAACCATAGCCTTGACTAGACAGACCTTTGTTGGCAAAGTAATGTCTCTGCTTTTGAATATGCTGTCTAGGTTGGTCATAACTTTCCTTCCAAGGAAGAATTACAATTTATTAAATAATAAGAGCTATGAAAAAAGCTACTTAGTCAACATTGGAACTGCTTGAAATTGTGTCCTAAAGACCAATACATATAATCTTATTTTCTAGGCATGTTGTTTGAAAACAGGTTGCTATGAGATAGTCAAGGAATCAAATGCCTATTTTAGGCATTATTTCTATGGTGGGGAAAAGAATTATGAATTTTAAAAAATTAATTTAAAAATAACAATTCATAGTATTTTTATGCTTCCAATTCATCCTTAACATAATACACAATCTGCCTAAAGGATGATTTTTCCCCCAAATTTTTTCTTATTACAGAATAAAAAATTTACATATATATTATTCATTAAATCATGCTACATACTTTCCCTGGATATACCATATATATTCTTCATTATCTTTGTTTATCCATTTACACATAAAATTGTAGTTTTTTGATCTGACCTGAAATTCTACCACAATCATTGCCTATTAAAAATTTTATTTATGTTCTTTAAAATGACCCCTTATTTCCTCTCTCATTAGTCATTTTGAGGCTTAAGATTATTAGTTGTCTTCAATAAGCAACAAAATTAAATGCCACATGCCAAAGCAGTGAGAGAATGGAACATATGGATAGATTCAGGAATGACTGTAAATGTCAAATCAATAACCATGTGCTGATTCGCTATGGAGCATCTTTAGAAAAGATGTCAATGTTTACAGTTTAAAAGGATGGATAGCTGAGACCGTAGTGGTGACATACACTTAAATCAGAACGTTAAGGGGTAAGGTTTCCTCAGAATTGGGAAAAAGTAAGGTTGGACTTTGACTTGTGGAGTTTGTCTTGTTATTGTGACAATTGGAAAATATTTGGAAATGTGATTTACAGTCTTATGGAAGAGGCCAAATGTCAAGATATATAGATTGCATTCAATTCAATAAATTCTTATAGACTACTTATTCTGTGTAGTATAATTTTCTGAGAAACAAGTTCCAGATATAGAACTAAATGGAGCCCTTTCTTAGGAATTCTACTGTTTCAATAAGAAGAAATCAATATACATAATGATGTATAGTTATATATATGGAAGTACCTATAATATACTACAGAAACCCATAAGAAGAAGAAATTCAACTTGCCTTGGTGGCTTGGGTGAAACCACATGAAGCCATGGTGTTGTAGACTATACAGTTGGCCACCGAGTATCAGTTGCTCTAACCCTAACTATTGTTTCTTCTGTTTTGTAGCACTTTGTGCAAAGATAAATAACGCAATGGCAAGATGGGGCTCCTCCATGTATTCTGTTTTCTGCAGCTCTATATTTCTAATTCCTTCTATACTCTCCGATTTGGCCCCATTAGTACTTTTTCATTAAGGTCTTTCTTATTCTCTTGGACTATATTCTCCTCATGAGTTCTCCTCATGGGAGTCTGTAATCACTGCTATTTAGTATTATTAAACAGTGTTCAAATTAACTGTTTGCTAAATTTCTCATTAGGCTCTGAACTACTTACAGAGGAGACTGATTTCATTTCCAGATCCCTAAAGGTTAGTATAATACTTGACAATACTTTATCTAGATGTTTAATAAATCTTGTGGAAAAGGGAAAGGAACAGTTGAGAAAAATATAGTAGCAGGAATGGAATACATAGTTTAGGAAATTCTCAGGACAGAATCTAAAATTATTCAGCTCAGTTCAGTTGCTCAGTCATGTCTGACTCTTTGTGACCCCATGGACTGCAGCACACTAGGCTTCCCTGAAAATGCTAAAATTGTTATGTGATATAAATAGATGCAATAGAGGGAAAAATGGATAGGACTGTAGAAGAAAATTAAACAGCAGTTTATACTACATTGACTTGAGGAAAAGGAGGGAAATATTTCAAAATTGTGGGAGCTAGTGGACTGAGGGAGGAATATGGTTAATAAGTAAAATATGCTTCAGATTTCTATAGAGATGAGACTGGTTTGGTTATTGAGAAGTCACATGTGGGATGCCAGGGAAAATGACAGCCTACAGAATTCTAAGAGCCCAATCAATCTTCAATAAAAATGCCAAATAAATGATTAGAATATGTTAAAATTAGTTTGTCAAAACTCCAGACAATAATAGATATTTTACAGCATCCAAGCAAATCTTGAATCAGGAAGTTGTTGTTGTTCAGACACTCAGTCATGTCCAACTCTTTGTGACCCCATGAACTACAGCACACCAGGCTTCTCTGTCCATCACCATGTCCTGGAGCTTGCTCAAACTCATGTCCATTGAGTCAGTGATGCCACCCAACCATCTCATCCTCTGTCATCCCCTTCTCCTCCTGCCTTCAATCTTTCCCATCATCAGGGTCTTTTCCAAGGGGTTAGTTCTTCACATCAGGTGGCCAAAGTATTGGAGCTTCAGCTTGATCATCAGTCCTTCCAATGAACATTCAGGACTGATCTCTTTTAGGATGGACTGGGTTGATCTCCTTGATAGGGAAGAAGACAGGTTAAACCTGAGGACTCTTTGTTGTTTTAGCATAGTCTTTTCCTGGGCATCCCTGTCCTCATCATGACTGATCTTAAACACAGCAGCCTATGTTCCTAGTGTTAGTGCCTAGATCTGGAGTAATCATAGCAGACCTCCTAAAGCTTTCCAAAATACTTGTTTAAGACTTTTGGGACTGTAATTTTCTTTCTTTGGATATGCCTGTCTCATCTTGGTATCAAGGTGCTGGTGACACCATACAATAAGTTTGGGAACATTACTCCCTTTGAATATTTTGGAAGAGTTATATTAGGTTAGATGTTAGCATTTCCCTAATCTTTGATAGAATTCACCTGTGAAGCCACCTGGTCTTGGAATTTTGTATAGTGGAAGTTTTTAAATTACAGTTTCAATTTCATTATTTATCAGTGGTCTGTTTATATTTTCTAATGCATCCTGGTTCCATCTTGAAAAGTTGTACCTTTCTAAGAATTTGCCCATTTCTTCCAGGTTGCCCATTTTATTGGCATATATGCTATTTATAGTAATATCCTATGATCCAAACCCTGGGCTGGAAGAAGCACAAGCTGGAATCAAGACTGCTTGGAGAAATATCAATAACCTCAGATATGCAGATGACACCACCCTTATGGAAGAAAGTGAAGAGGAACTAAAGAGCTTCATGATGAAAGTGAAACAGGAGAGTGAAAAAGTTGGCTTAAAGCTCAACATTCAGAAAACTAAGATCATGTCATCTGGTCACTTTCCCATCACTTCATGGGAAATAGTTGGGGAAAGAGTGGAAACAGTGTCAGACTTTATTTTGGGGGGCTCCAAAACAATGCAGATAGTGATTGCAGCCATGAAGTTAAAAGACGCTTACTCCTTGGAAGGAAAGTTATGACCAACTTAGATAGCATATTGAAAAGCAGAGACATTACTTTGCCAACAAAGGTCTGTCTAGTCAAGGCTATGGTTTTTCCAGTGGTCATGTATGGATGTGAGAGTTGGACTGTGAAGAAAGCTGAGTGCTGAAAAATTGATGCTTTTGAACTGTGGTGTTGGAGAAGACTCTTGAGAGATCCTTGGAGTGAAAGGAGATCCAACCAGTCCATCCTAAAGGAGACCAGTCTTGGTGTTCATTGGAAGGACTGATGCTGAAGCTGAAACTCCATTACTTTGGCCACCTCATGCGAAGAGTTGACTCATTGGAAAAGGCCCCGATGCTGGGAGGGATTGGTGGCAGGAGGAGAAGGGAACAACAGAGGATGAGATGGCTGGATGGCATCACCGACTTGATGGACATGAGTTTGGGTAAATTCCAGGAGTTGGTGATGGACAGGGAGGCCTGGCGTGCTGCGATTCATGAGGCCGCAAAGAGTCAGACATGACTGAGTGGCTAAACTGACAGAACTGATGAGCCTTTGTATTTCCTCAGTGCCAGTTGTAACAGAAGAAAATGTTTACAAACAAAGTGATTGACAAAGGATTAATCTGCAAAAATACAAGCAGCTCATGGAGCTCAGCTTAAAAAAAAAAAAAAAAAATGGATGGAAGACCTAAGCAGACATTTCTCCAAAGATGTATAAATGTCCAATAAACACATGTTCAATAGCGCTCATTGCTAGAGAAATACAAATCAAAACTACAATGAGATATCACCTCATACCAATCAGAATGGCCATTATCAAAAAAATCTACAAATTCTAGGGAGGATGTGGAGAAAAGGGAGCACTCTTGAACTGTTGGTTAAAATGTAAATGTAAAATGTAAACCAATTGATATAACCACTATGGAAAACCATATGGGTTTCTTAAAAAGAAAAAAAAAAAGCAGCTAAAAATAAACCTACTACGTTTTGTGTTAGTTTCTCAATTGTGTCCAACTCTTTGCAACTATGGACCATAGCCTTCCAGGCTCCTCTGTCCTTGCTCCTCTGCCAGGCAAGAAAACTGGAGTGGGTTGCCAGACTCTTCTCCATGGGATCATCCTCACCAATGGGATGATTTTCTGTGTTGCAGGTGGATTCTTTACCATCTGAGCCATCAGGGAAGTCCCAAAATAACATATCACCTAACAATCCCACAACTGGGTATATACGTTGTGGAAAACATAATTCAAAATTACACATGTATTCCAAAGTTCAGTGCAGCACTGTTTACAATAGCCAGGAAATGGAAACAACCTAGATGTCCATCAACAAAAGAATGGATAAAGAAGTTGTGGTAACATATATACAATGGAATATTCAGTTCAGTTCAGTCACTCAGTATTGTCTGACTCTTTTCTACCCCATGGACTGCAGCCCACCAGGCTTCCCTGCCCATCACCAACTTCCGGAGCTTGCTCAATCTCACATTCATCGAGTTGGTGATGCCATCCAACCATCTCATCCTCTATTTTCCCCTTTTCCTAACTTCAATCTTTCCTAGCATCAGGGTCTTTTCCATTGAGTCAGTTCTTCACATCAGGTGGCCAAATTATAGGAGCTTCAGCTTCAGTATAAGTCTTTCCAATGAATATTCAGGACTGATTTCCTTTAGGATGGACTGGTTGGATCTCCTTGTAGTCCAGGGGTATCACAAGAGTCTTCTCCAACAGCACAGTCCAAACCATCAATTCTTCAGTGCTTAACTTTCTTTATGGTCCAACTCTCACATCCATACATAACTACTGGAAAAAACCATATCTTTGACTATACAGACCTTTGTTGGCAAAGTAATGTCCCTGATTTTTAATATGCTGTATAGGTTTGTCACAGCTTTTCTTCCAAGGAGCAAACATCTTTTAATTTCATGGCTGCAGTCACCATCTGTAATAATTTTGGAGCCAGGTAAATAAAGTCTGTCACTGTTTCCATTGTTACCCCATCCGTTTGCCATGAAGCAATGGGACCAGATGCCATGATCTTAGTTTTATGAATGCTGTTTTAAGTCAACCTTTTCACTCTCCTCTTTCACTGTCATCAAGAGGCTCTTCAGTTCCTCTTCACTTTCTGCTATAAGAGTGGTATCATCTGCATATCTGAGGTTATTGATATTTCTCCCAGCAATCTTGATTCCAGCTTGTGTTTCATCCAGCCAAGCATTTCTCATGAAGTCCTCTGCATATAAGTTAAATAAGCAGGGTGACAACATACAGCCTTGACGTACTCTTTTTCCTATTTGGAACCAGTCTGTTGTTCCATGTCCAGTTCTAACTGTTGTTTCCTGACCTGCATACAGGTTTCTCAAGAGGCAGGTCAGGTGGTCTGGTATGCCCATCTCTTTCAGAATTTTCCACAGTTTATTGTGGGCCACATAGTCAAAGGCTTTGGGATAATCAATAAAGCAGAAATAGATGTTTTTTTCTGGAACTCTATTGCTTTTTCTGTGATCCAACAGATGTTGCCAATTTCATCTCTGGTTCCTCTGCCTTTTCTAAAACCAGCTTGAATATCTGGAAGTTCACGGTTCATGTACTGTTGAAGTCTGGCTTGGAGAATTTTGAGCATTACTTTATTAGCGTGTGAGATGAGTGAAATTGTGCGGTGGTTTGAGCATTTGTTGGCATTGCCTCTCTTTGGGATTGGAATGAAAACTGACCTTTCCCAGTCCTGTGGCCACTGCTGACTTTTCCAAATTTGCTGGCATATTGAGTGCAGCAGCACTTTCAGAGCATCATCTTTTAGGATTTTAAATAGCTCAACTGAATTCCATCACCTCCACTTAGTGTTGTTCATAGTAATGCTTCTATGGCCCACTTGACTTTGGACTAAAGGATATCTGGCTCTATGTGAGTGATCACACCATCGTGGTTATCTGAGTCATGAAGATCTTTTTTGTATAGTTCTTCTGTGTATTCTTGCCACCCCTTCTTAATATCTTTTGCTTCTGTTAGCTCCATACCATTTTTCTCCTTTACTGTGTCCCTTTTTGCATGAAATGTTCCCTTGGTATCTCTAATTTTCTTGAAGAGATCTCTAGTCTTTCCTATCCTATTGTTTTTCTCTATTTCTTTGCTTCAATCACTGAGGAATGCTTTCTTATCTCTCCTTGCCATTCTTTGGAACTCTGCATTCAAAGGGTATATCTTTCCTTTACTCCTTTGCCTTTAGCTTCTCTCTTCTTTTCCCAACTATTTGCAAGGACTCCTCAGACAACCATGTTGCCGTTTTGCTTTTCTTTTTCTTGGGGATGGTCTTAATCACTGTGTCCTATAAATGTCATGAACCTCTGTCCATAGTTCTTCAGGCACTCTGTCTATCAGATCTAGTGCCTTGAATCTATTTGTCACTTATACTGTATAATCATAAGGGATTTGATTTAGGTCACACCTGAATGATCTAGTGGCTTTCCCCGCTTTCTTCAGTTTAATTCTGAATTTTTCAATAAGCAATTCATGATCTGAGTCACAATAAGCTCCCAGTCTTGTTTTTGCTGACTGTATAGACCTTCTCCATCTTCGGGTGTAAAGATTATAATCAATCTGATTTCGGTATTGACCATCTGGTGATGTGCATGTGTAGAGTCTTCTCTTGTGTTGTTGGAAGACGGTGTTTGCTATTACCAGTGTGTTCCCTTGACAAATCTCTGTTATCCTTTGCCCTGCTTCATTCTATACTCTAAAGCCAAATTTGCCTGTTAGTACAGGTATCTCTTGACTTCCTACTTGTGCATTCCAGTCCCCTTTGATGAAAAGGACATTTTTTGGTGTTCGTTCTAGAGGATATTGTAGGTTATCATAGAACCGTTTAATTTCAGCTTCTCTGGCAGTGTGGTTGGGGCATAGACTTGGATTACTGTGATACTGAATGGTTTTCCTTGGAAACAAACAGAGATCATCCTGTCATTTTTGAAACTGCACCCAAGTAATGTTATCTGGACTCTTGTTTACTATGAGGGCTACTCCATTTCTTCTAAGGGATTCTTGCCCACAGTAGTAGATATAACGGTCATCTGAATTAAATCGCCCATTGCAGTCCATTTTAGTTCACTGATTCCTAATCTACGATTACTCATCCATAATAAGGAATGAAGCCAGATAATTTATAATGAGGTAGATGAACCCAGAGTCTGTTATACAGATTGAAGTAAGAAGGAAAAAAAAATCATACATTAACATCTATATATGGAATCTCGGCAAATGGTACTGATGAACATAATTGCAATACAGGAATAGAGATGCACACATTGAGAATGGACTTGTGGGCACATGGCGGGAAGGAGAGGGTGGGACAAATTGAGAAGGTAGCATTACATATAACTCTGTGTAAACTAACTAACTAGTGTGGAAGGTGCTGTATGGCACAGGGAGCTCAGCTCAGTACTCTGTGATGACCTAGAAGGGTGATATAGGGGTGGGTGGAAGGGAAGTTCAAGATATAGGGAATATGTGTGTGTATGTATATCATGTTGTTGTACAGCACAAAGTAACAAAACATTGTAAAGCAATTATACTCCGGTTAAGAAAAGAAAAAAAAAAAAAAAGAAAGAAAGAAAGCTTTTAGGACATTCCCCGAAGGACTGATGCAATGCGCTTGTCTTTGTTTCTCCTAACTTGGGACTTTTTCAGAGTGGAAAACCCACTGAGTAAAATACATCATTCAAAAATATTAAAAGGCACGTGAGTAAGCCTCAACCACCAGAGGCAAAAGACATTACAGATGGGGACAAAAGTAAACATACGGAAAACCTAAGAGGAAAATCTGGGAAGATAACTGCTTTGAGTATAGGACTTAAACATCTCCTGCATATAACAGGGGATCTCAACAGGTAGGTGTGCAACTGTGGAAAGAAACATAATCAGTAAGACCTGAGAAGACCGTAGGGTTTCAAGTCCAGGTGAGCTTCACGCTCAGCACAAAGAGAAAGCAAATGCTAAAACAGAGTTATAAATATCCTGACTAAGCATTGAAGGAGCACCTCAAAACAGAGCCAGGTTGAAAAAGACAAGGAGAGTATTGCTTTTTGTCTGTTATTTGTTCCAAGCATTTAAGGAACTCTCTGACTAGCTGACTGCAAGCTAAAGAAACAAAGACATCAAGGATCACCTGTGACAAAGAATAAATTATTTAAAAGAGTTTGGAATAGTTGTTAAACAAATAACTACAAATGATAATAAGCAACAAAAGTAAACCCTGAAGAAGGAGAAGAATAAGACATCAGACAAAAAAAAGGACATTATATAATGATGAAGATGCTAATTAAGGAGTTATAACAATTTAAAACATATATACACCTAAAAGCAATGTCTCACATTATATGAAGCAAAAATTGATAGAACTGAAAAGAGATATAGACAGTTCTACAATAATAGTTGGAGACATCAATATCTTCCTTTCAATAATGGATACAATATCCACAAAAGGTTAATAAATACATTGAGGGCTTGAATAGCAATATAAACCAACCAGATCTAACATAAAAAGAACACTCCACACAAAAACATCAAAATACACATTTCTTCCAAGGGCACATGGAACATTTTAAAGGATAAACCATATGTTAGGGCACAAAACCAGTCTCAATAGATTTAGCAAAATATATATCAAGCAAAGTATATTTTGGAATCACAATGGAGTGATATGATGTTATTAACAGACGGAAAACTAGAAAATTAACAAATATGTAGACATTAAATATAATATTCTTAAGCATCCAGTGGGTCAAAAGAGAAATCATAACAGAATTTAGAAAATATCTTCAGGTAAATGAAAAGAAAAACACAATACACCAATATGTATAAGATGCAGCAAAAACCAAGATATAAGATCATGAATCAAACACTTATTTTACATTTTAAGGAAGTAGATAAAGAAGGCAAGACTAAATCCATGCTGGCAGAAATCAAAGAAGGGATGTTATATAACATAAAGAGACTATAATAGAGTAATACAAATAGGTGTATGCCAATAATTTGGATAACCTGGATGGAATGGACAAATTCATAGAAACACAGTATCAAAAGTGAATAAAGAAGAAATAGAAATCTGAATGAGTATATGGGAGCTAAATAAATAGAATCAGTAATAACCTCCCAACAAAGAAAGCTCAAGACTGGATACCTTGTATATTTCTGAGATAAGTTGTTTGTCTGTTGCTTCATTTACTATTATTTTCTCCCATGCTGAAGGCTGTCTTTTCACCTTGCTTATAGTTTCCTTTGTTGTGCAGAAGCTTTTAAGTTTAATTAGGTCCCATTTGTTTATTTTTGCTTTTATTTCCAATATTCTGGGAGGTGGGTCATAGAGGATCCTGCTGTGATGTATGTCAGAGAGTGTTTTGCCTATGTTCTTCTCTAGGAGTTGTATAGTTTCTGGTCTTATGTTTAGATCTTTAATCCATTTTGAGTTTATTTTTGTGTATGGTGTTAGAAAGTGCTCTAGTTCCATTCTTTTACAAGTGGTTGACCAGTTTTCCCAGCACCACTTGTTAAAGAGATTGTCTTTAATCCATTGTATATTCTTGCCCCTTTTGTCAAAGATAAGGTGTCCATATGTGTGTGGATTTATCTCTGGGCTTTCTATTTTGTTCCACTGATCTATATTTCTGTCTTTGTGCCAGTACCATACTGTCTTGATGACGGTGGCTTTGTAGTAGAGCCTGAAGTCAGGCAGGTTGATTCCTTGAGTTCCATTCTTCTTTCTCAAGATAGCTTTGGCTATTTGAGGTTTTTTGTATTTCCATACAAATTGTGAAATTATTGGTTCTAGCTCTGTGAAGAATACCATTGGTAGCTTGATAGGGATTGCATTGAATCTATAAATTGCTTTGGGTAGTATACTCATTTTCACTATATTGATTCTTCCAATCCATGAACATGATATATTTCTCCATCTATTAGTGTCCTCTTTGATTTATTTCACCAGTGTTTTATAGTTTTCTATATATAGGACCCAATCAAAAAATGGGCCAAAGAACTAAATAGACATTTCTCCAAAGAAGACATACAGATGGCTAACAAACACATGAAAAAATGTTCAACATCACTCATTATTAGAGAAATGCAAATCAAAACCACTATAAGGTACCATTTCACGCCAGTCAGAATGGCTGTGATCCAGAAGTCTACAAGCAATAAATGCTGCAGAGGGTGTGGAGAAAAGGGAACCCTCTTACACTATTGGTGGGAATGCAAACTAGTACAACCACTATGGAGAACAGTATGGAGATTCCTTAAAAAAACAGAAATAGAACTGCCTTATGACCCAGCAATCCCACTGCTGGGCATACACACAGAGGAAACCAGAATTGAAATAGACACGTGTACCCCAGTGTTCATCACAGCACTGTTTCTAGTAGCCAGGACATGGAAGCAACTTAGATGTCCATCATCAGATGAATGGATAAGAAAGCTGTGGTACATATACACAATGGAGTATCACTCAGCCATTAAAAAGAATACATTTGAATCAGTTCTAATGAGGTGGATGAAACTGGAGCCTATTATACAGAGTGAAGTAAGCCAGAAAGAAAAACATCAATACAGTATACTAACGCATATATATGGAATTTAGAAAGATGGTAACAATAACCCTGTATGCGAGACAGCAAAAGAGACACTGATGTATAGAACAGTCTTTTGGACTCTGTGGGAGAGGGAGAGGGTGGGATGATTTGGGAGAATGGCATTGAAATAGGTATAATATCATATATGAAATGAGTCGCCAGTCCAGGTTTGATGCACGATACTGGATACTTGGGGCTGGTACACTGGGACAACCCAGAGGGATGGTATGGGGAGGGAGGAGGGAGGAGGGTTCAGGA
>NW_011494804.1:166506-166881 GCF_000754665.1 Bison bison bison
TTTTTCTGCTCTGATTGCTGTGGCCAAAACTTTCAAACTATGTTGAATAGTCATGGTGAAAGTGGGCACCCTTCTCTTGTTCCTGACTTTAGGGGAAATGCTTTCAATTTTTCACCATTGAGGATAATGTTTGCTGTGGGTTTGTCATATATAGCTTTTAATATGTTGAGTTATGTTCCTTCTATTCCTGCTTTCTGGAGAGTTCTTATCATAAATGGATGTTGAATTTTGTCAAAGGCTTTCTCTGCATCTATTGAGAAAATCATACGGTTTTTATTTTTCAATTTGTTAATGTGGTGTATTACATTGATTGATTTGCAGATATTGAAGAATCGTTGCATCCCTGGGATGAAGCCCACTTGGTCGTGGTGTATG
>NW_011494804.1:166981-169514 GCF_000754665.1 Bison bison bison
GTGGGAGAGGGAGAGGGTGGGATGATTTGGGAGAATGGCATTGAAATAGGTATAATATCATATATGAAATGAGTCGCCAGTCCAGGTTTGATGCACGATACTGGATACTTGGGGCTGGTACACTGGGACAACCCAGAGGGATGGTATGGGGAGGGAGGAGGGAGGAGGGTTCAGGATGGGGAACACATGTATACCTGTGGCGGATTCATTTTGATATATGGCAAAACCAATACAATATTGTAAAGTTTAAAAAAAAAAAAAAGGCTGGATACCTTTGTAGTGGAATTAAAATACAATTTTTTTTCAAACTCTTCCAACAAGTAGTAAGGCAGAAAAACCCTTTCTAAATTGTTCTATGAGGTCACATCACCCAGATTTAAAGCAAGGCAAAGACATCACAAGTAAAGAAAAGTACAGTTAAAATTCTTTATGAATCTGTTCAATTCAGTTCAGTCTCTCAGTTGTGCCTGATTCTTTGCAACCCCATAGACTGCAACACACCAGGCTTCCCTGTCTTTCACTGTCTCCTGGAGTTTGCTCAAACTTCTGTTCATTGAGCTGATGAACATCAGCTTCCTCAGTCACTGCCTTCTCCTCCTTCCCTCAAACTTTCTCAACATCAGAATCTTTTCCAATGTCTCGGCTCTTCGCATCAGGTAGCCAATGTATTGGAGCTTCAGATTCAGCATCAGTCCTTCCAATGAATATTCAGGATTGATTTCTTTAGGATTCACTGGCTTGATCTCCTTGCAGTCCAAGGGACCCTCAAGAGTCTTCTCTAGCACAGTAGTTCGAAAGCATCAGTGCTTTGGTGCTCAGCCTTCTTTATGACCCAACTCTCACATCCGTACATGACTACTGAAAATGCTAAAACCCTCAACACAATACTAGCAAACTGAACCCAGCAACGTATTATAAAGGGTTTTGCATAATGACCAAGCAGGATTTGTCCCAGGAGGCAAGAATGGTTAAACATAAAAATCAACTAAATGTATCATATTATGAATAAAAAGCTACATGATTACCTCAGTTGATGCAGGGCTTCCTAGGTGGCTTTATTAGTTTAAAAAAAAAAAAAAAGGAAAGGAAAAAAAAAAATTTGCCTGCCAATGCAGGAGACATAAGAGATGCTGGTGTGGTCCCTAGGTTTGGAAAATCCCTGAAGAGAGGAATGACAACCCCTTCCAGTATTTTTACCTGGGAAATCCCATGGACAGAGGAACCTGGTGGGCTACAGTCCATAGGATTGCAAAGAGTTGGACACAACTGAATAACTGAGCACCACAAGCATTTTATGGCAGGCTTCTCAAGTGGCATCAGTAGTAAAGACCTGCCTGCCAGTGCAGCAGATATGAGACACTGGTGTTCAATCCGTGTTGGGAAGATCCCCTGGAGGGGGAAATGTCAACCCACTCTAGCATTCTTGCTGGGATAATCCCATGGACAGAGGAGCCTGGTGGGCTACAGTCCACTAGCTCACAAAGAGTGGGGCACAAATGAGTATGCATGTTAAGTATTTTACAAAATTCAACATATTTCATGATAAAACCACACAGGAAATAAGGATTACTCTTTTTTGAGTGTTTTTTCTTCAACCTGATTAAAGGCATCCATGAAAGGCCCAACTATTAATATCACACCCAAAGATAAAATACTGAGAGTTGCCCCACTTCAATCAAAAACAAGACTAGGGTACCTTCTTCCACCACTTCTATTTAGCATTTTACAGGAAGTTTTAGCCAGGGAAATTAGAAAAGGTACTGAAATAAAATGCATCCAAAATGGGAGAAAAAGATGTAAAACTATCTTTATTTACAGATTATCTTTTTACAGAAAATCTTAAAGAATCCATGAGAAAAATATTAGCGCTACTAAAAAATTCAAAAGGGTTGCAGAAAACAAGATCAATATGTGAAAACTGGTTGCATTTCTACAAACTAAAAATGAAAAATCTGAAAATGAAATAGAAGCAATTATATTTACAATCACATCAAAAAAGTAAAAAAAATGAATTAATTGAATAATGCATGTGCAAGAACTATAAAACTTTGCTGCAAGAAAATTAAAGACCTCATAAGTAAATGGAAAGACATCCAAAGTTCATAGACTAGAAGACATAATACTGTTTAGAATAAAATATGTTCAAAGCAATCTACATATTCATGCAATTTTTCCTTTTTTAGCAGAAAAGAAGTGTTTATCCTAAAATTCATATGAAATTGTAAGGGACTCTGAGAAATCAAAACAGCCTTGAAAAGGAGAGCAAAGTTGGAAAACTCAGGCTTCCCCTTTAAAAATTTAATACAGGTAGATATATTCCTAAGTATTTTATTCTTTCCTTTGCAATGGTGAATGAAATTATTTCCTTAATTTCTCTTTCTGTTTTCTCATTATTAGTGTATAGGAATGCAAGGGATTTCTGTGTGTTGATTTTATATCCTGCAACTTTACTATAGTCATTGATTAGTTCTAGTAATTTTCTGGTGGAGTCTTTAGGGTTTTCTATGTAGAGGATCATGTCATCTGCAAATAG
>NW_011494804.1:169758-172068 GCF_000754665.1 Bison bison bison
TGAAACAAGTCGCCAGTCCAGGTTTGATGCATGATACTGGATGCTTGGGGCTGATGCACTGGGACGACCCAGAGGGATGGTATGGGGAGGGAGGAGGGAGGAGGGTTCAGGATGGGGAACACATGTATACCTGTGGCAGATTCATTTCGATATTTGGTAAAACTAATACAATTTTGTAAAGTTTAAAAATAAAATAAAATTTAAAAATAAAAATAAAAAAAATAAAAATTTAATACAAACCACATATTCAATAATTTTTAGTTGAATACCTTAAAATCTTGTTCAAATGATTACTGACATGGGTAACAGGACTATTCAGTGGAGAAAAAATAATGCTTTCAAAAATAATGCTGGGACAACTAGATTTCTATGTCCAAAAAAAAAAAAAATTGAATGTTAGCTTATATATCACATTAAAAAATAATAAATCAAATGGTAAAAAAAAAAAAACATAAATTAAGAGCTAAAATGCGAAAACTCATATATGGAAATCAATGTGACACAAAAGTCAAATGTAACAAAACAAAAAAGATAAACAGGACTTCATCAAAATTATAAATGTTATGCATCAAAAGACACTATGAGATAGTGAAAAGGAGAAAATGCTTGCAAATCTGATAGGTGTCTAACATCCAGAATATATGAATAACAACTCAACAGCAAAAAGACAAGAAACCGAATTAAAAATTAATCAATGGACTTAGAAAACTGTCCAGTGAAGATATTAAAATGGTCAGCAAGCATATGAAAAGATGGTCAACATCATTAATCATACAGTTCAGTTCAGTTCAGTTCAGTCGCTCAGTCATGTCCGACTCTTTGTGACCCCATGAATTGCAGCATGCAGGCCTCCCTGTCCATCACCAACTCCCGGAGTTCACTCAGACTCACGTCCATTGAGTCAGTGATGTCATCCAGCCATCTCATCCTCTGTCATTCCCTTTTCCTCCTGCCTCCAATCCCTCCCAGCATCAGAGTCTTTTCCAGTGAGTCAACTCTTTGTATGAGGTGGCCAAAGTATCGGAGTTTCAGCTTTAGCATCATTCCTTCCAAAGAACACCCAGGGCTGATCTCCTTCAGAATGGATTGGTTGGATCTCCTTGCAGTCCAAGGGACTCTCAAGAGTCTTCTCCAACACCACAGTTCAAAAGCATCAATTCTTCGGCGCTCAGCCTTCTTCACAGTCCAACTCTTGCATCCATACATGACCACTGGAAAAACCATAGCCTTGACTAGACAGACCTTAGTTGGCAAAGTAATGCCTCTGCTTTTGAATATGCTATCTAGGTTGGTCATAACTTTTCTTCCTAGGAGTAAGCGTCTTTTAATTTCATGGCTGCAGTCAGTGAAATGCAATTCAAAACCTCAGTGAAATAGCCCTTCACACTTACTAAGATGGCTACAATTAAAAATAAATTAGTCTTGGCAAGGATATTGAGAAATTATAATGCTTATACATTGCTGGTGGGAATATAGAATTGTGCATCCACTGTGGAAAGCAATATGGAAATTTCTCAACAACTTAAACAAAATGTTACCCCATCACCCAGAAAATTCACTCTTAGGTATATACCATAAAGAACTGAAAACAGTTTTCAAACAAAACTTGTACCTGAGTATTCATAGTAATACAATTCACAAATAGCCCAAAAGTTCATCAATTGTTGAATGCATAAACAAAATGTGTTATAACCATTCGATGGGATATTTTTAAGCACAGAATGTAAGTACTTCTTACATAACTTACAATGTGGATAAATACTGAAAACATGCCAAGTATAGCCAGGCATGAAAAGGCACATATTGGATGATTCTATTTCTTTGAAATATCCAGAATAGGTAAATTCATCAGTCAGAAAGTGTATCAGTTGTTGCCAGGGACTGGGGGAAGGATATAAGGGAGAATCATATCTTAATGAGTACAGGGGCTCCTTTGGGGATGATCAGAATATTTTGGAAGTAGAGCTGATGATCACACAACATTAAGAAGATATTTAATGCCCTGACTGAATTTTCACGTGGCTAATTTATATTCTTTCAATTTCACCTCAGGGAATTCCCTAGTGGTCTAGTGGTTAGGACTCTACACACACTTCTGATGGCCTGGGTTTGATCGCTGGTTGGAGAACAACAGACTGGTTCCAAATAGGAAAAGGAGTTCATCAAGGCTGTATATTGTCACCCTATTTATTTAACTTATATGCAGAGTACATCATGAGAAATGCTGGACTGGAAGAAACACAAGCTGGAATCAAGATTGCTGGGAGAAATATCAATAACCTCAGATATGCAGATGACACCACCCTTATG
>NW_011494804.1:172168-175106 GCF_000754665.1 Bison bison bison
AGCCATGAAATTAAAAGACGCTTACTCCTTGGAAGGAAAGTTATGACCAACCTAGATAGCGTGTTCAAAAGCAGAGACATTACTTTGCCAACAAAGGTTCGTCTAGTCAAGGCTATGGTTTTTTCTGTGGTCATGTATGGATGTGAGAGTTGGACTGTGAAGAAGGCTGAGCACAGAAGAATTGATGCTTTTGAACTGTGGTGTTGGAGAAGACTCTTGAGAGTCCCTTGGACTGCAAGGAGATCCAACCAGTCCATTCTGAAGGAGATGAGCCCTGGGAGTTCTTTGGAAGGAATGATGCTAAAGCTGAAACTCCAGTACTTTGGCCACCTCATGCGAAGGGTTGACTCATTGGAAAGGACTCTGATGCTGGGAGGGATTGAGGGCAGGAGGAGAAGGGGACGACAGAGGATGAGATGGCTGTATGGCATCACTGACTCGATGGACGTGAGTCTGAGTGAGCTCTGGGAGTTGGTGATGGACAGGGAGGCCTGGCTGTGATTCATGGGGTCGCAAAGAGTCGGACACGACTGAGCGACTGATCTGATCTGATCTGATCTGAAATGGAGAACTACGATCTTGCAACCTGTATGGTCAAAAAAAAAATCACTACAATAAGAAAGTCACCAATGACACTTCAGAGAATGTTTTAGAGATAATTGGATGCAACAGTCATATAACTGTAAGTAATCTGTCAAGTTACTTTGTCTTTGAAGCTCAGTTTCATGCTCTGTAGAACGGAGGAAATGAGAGCAATTTGTAGGAATATCTTAAAGATTTATATAAGGTAATAAACATGAAACATCACCTTGTCCCCAAATATGAGCTTTCAGTTATATTTGTAGATTCAGGAACTATATTATTACTGTTGCAAGCCTAAAAAACAATGGCTAGTGAGGAAAAACAGGTAGCCTTATAGAACATTTTATAGACTTGACTTTTAGCAACTTGGTCTTAGAGAAAGGGGAAAAAATTACATATCATGATACAGAAAAAACATTTTGAAGTATAACTAATATAAAGGAAGATGAAGAGTCATAAGGAATAGGAAGATTCAGAAGAGAAATAGAAAATGCAAATAAAAGATGCAAAATTAATGGAGGATATTTCCAGAGGAGGTAGAAATAGATGGAATGATGAGATTTGAAAATAAGAAGTAATAGTTTTTGTTCAAAAGGAAAGGAGGAGAATAGCAAAGTTCCCCATGAGTCTGAGTTACCAAGAATTTATATTGGCCCCAGCTGGAGTGCTTTTGTTACCTCCAGCTGATAGGACTTTGCTGCTGCTGCTGCTGCTAAGTTGGTTCAGTCGTGTCCGACTCTGGGCGACACCATAGACAGCAGCCCACCAGGCTCCGCCCTCCCTGGGATTCTCCAGGCAAGAACACTGGAGTGGGTTGCCATTTCCTTCTCCAATGCATGAAAGTGAAAAGGGAAAATGAAGTCACTCAGTTGTGTCCGACTCTTCACAACCCCATGGACTGCAGCCTACCAGGCTCCTCTGCCCATGGGATATTCCAGGCAAGAGTACTGGAGTGGGGTGCCATTGCCTTTTCCAGACAGGACTTTGAAGGTTGCTAAAAACACAGAGAGGAAGGGATCCCAGAGCTGGACATTGTCAGGATGAGCAAGGGGAAAGAGAAAGGAAACGTTACGAAAAAAAAATAAGTAAATAAAATAGGATTTTAAGTTGATTAGAGAAGCTAGTGGAATCAGAAATGGGCTAATGGATTAAAAAGACAAAAAGGAATTAGGAGTGTGACTATAATCATGAAGGGGAAATTTCAATGAAACTTTCATTGAAAACTTTCATTGAAAGGAGTAAGAGAAGAGGTCATTGTATTCAAAGAGGAAGATTCAGAGTTTAGAAAATTTTCAAGTGATGAGAAAAATTCAAGTTAGGTGTTCTTATTGGGTAATGGAATAAACATCAAGAAGTGAACAGAAATTAGCCAATACTTACTCACTATAAACTATGTGCCAAAAAATGGAAGGTGCAGAGAGCACGTCCTACAAGAAACAAAAATTTCCCTCTAACAACCAAAGTCTAGTTAGAGAGATACACAAATAGATGCAAAATGTCAGGTTACCTCTGTAGACTGTTATGATGGAAGATATGAAAAAGTATTGTAGGAACATACAAGGAGGACTTACTAGGACAAGTCAGTCTAAGCTGAGTTTTACGGGATTAGTAATTATTCATTCAGTAAGGATGAGGTTTTCAGGCTGAAAGAGTAAATACGGAGATGCAATCAGGAAGGGTGAGGAAGTGGAGCTAGATGAGGGAACCACTATAGCTTCAGTGTAAGAGAAGCACCTTTAAGCAACTTTTTCACCAGATTGATTCTCTCCAATTCCTTTGTAATATATACCAATCTGTGCCCATAACACAGGAAGCATAAATACTCTCAATTGTTAACTTTCCTACACAGTGGGCTTGTTCAGAATTTTGTTGTTTCACCAGTTATGTGCTTGCAAAGAGACACTTGTATTTTCTTTCAAACCTTACTTACAATCATCAATGCATGAATATAATTGTCTAAATTTGAGCAAATAAAAATATTCTTTCATACAAAAAAGTCACTACAATACAAGGAATCACTAAAGAACTTTGCTATTAAAAGATGGGAAAAACAAGCAGAAATTATTGGGCAAACAGTAAAGAATTGAAAATATAAGTTTCTTCTCAAATGCCTTCAATGTGTTTTAAAGAAGTGAAACTAGAAATCATAAATGCTTTTAGACATCATGAAATAAAATTAATCAGAATTCAAAGCAGCTGACTCACATTTAAAGAAAAAATGGTAGCTCTACATCAAAGGGTAAGAAAATGAATGTATATTTATTAGTTTTAAGTAAGATACTTAAAGTCAAGTTTAATGCATACATCTTTATCTGATTTTCATAGCTGAGTAACTATATGTCCTCACTGTGGTGGA
>NW_011494804.1:175206-184270 GCF_000754665.1 Bison bison bison
GTGGATAAGCAGTGCTTCTAACCTATGGGTCTTCTATATGGTCTTTTATGTAGGTCTTATACATATGTGTGTGTGTGTGTGTGTATAATGTATATATATATATGGAAAACCCCATGGATGGAGGAGCCTGGTGGGCTGCAGTCCATGGGGTCGCCAAGAGTCGGGCACGACTGAGCGACTTCACTTTCACTTTTCACTTTCATGCATTGGAGAAGGAAATGGCTACCCACTCCAGTGTTCTTGCCTGGAGAATCCCAGGGTCGGGGGAGCCTGGTGGGCTGCCATCTATGGGGTCGCACAGAGTCAGACATGACTGAAGCGACTTAGCAGCAGCAGATGGGTGTATATATATGTGTGTGTGTGTGTGTATATATATATATAGAGAGAGAGAGACTAGAAGCATATATATATATATATGAATGTATATACAAATATATGGATCTCATATATATAAGGGTTTTATATTATGTGGGTTTTATATTATAGAAGCAGTGCTTCTAGTCTATAAGAAAAGAAAGTGAAGTTGGTTAGTCATTGCAGCCTGTTCCTGAAGGGACTTTGATGAAGTGCTGAGCAATGTAGCACAGTGTCCTGCACAGAAATGCCATTGATCAACATTTGCTGAATGAAGAAAGGGTAGAGTTTAGAACTTACAGGCAGTAGCAAGATATTAATGGGTTTTAGCAAGTTAGATCTTAGTTTTCTGAATGTTGAGCTCTAAGCCAACTTTCACTTTCATCAAGAGGGTTTTTAGTTCTTCTTCACTTTCTGCCATAAGGGTGGTGTCATCTGCATATCTGAGGTTATTGATATTTCTCCTGGCAATCTTGATTCCAGCTTGTGCTTCTTCCAGCCCAGCATTTCTCATGATGTACTCTGCATATAAGTTAAATAAGCAGGGTGACAATATACAGCCTTGACCACCACTTCATGGCAAATAGATGGGGAAACAGTGGAAACAGTGGCTGACTTTATTTTTCTGGGCTCCAAAATCACTCCAGATGGTCATTGCACCCATGAAATTAAAAGACACTTACTCCTTGGAAGAAAAGCTATGACCAACCTAGACAGCATATTAAAAAGCTGAGACATTACTTTGCCAACAAAGATCTGCCTAGTCAAAGCTATGATTTTTCCAGTAGTCATGTATAGATGTGTGAGCCGGATCATAAAGAAAGCTGAGCACTGAAGAATTGATGCTTTTGAACTGTGGTGTTGGAGAAGACTCTTGAGAGTCTCTTAAACTGCAAGGAGATCCAACCAGTCCATCCTAAAAGAGATCAGTCCTGGGTGTTCATTCGAAGGACTGATGTTGAAGCTGAAACTCCAATACTTTGGCCAACTGATTTGAAGAGCTGACTCATTGGAAAAGACCCTGATGCTGGGAAAGATTGAGGGCAGGAGAAGGGGACAACAGAGGACGAGATGGTTGGATGGCATCATCGACTCGATGGACATGGGTTTGGGTAAACTCTGGAAGTTGGTGATGGACAGGGAGGCCTGGTGTGCTGCAGTTCAGTTCAGTCTCAAAGAGTCAGACACGACTGAGCGACTGAATTGAACTGAACTGAAGCCAGTTAGATTGTGTGTGGATGGATTCTTTTTTCCTGCTGAGAGGATAACACTAAAGTTTGACAAAAGTGAGTGGCAGAAAATGAAGCACCCATATGAAAACCACTAAGGACCTAAAAGTGAGTTAAATTCCGTAGGGGTTCATTTCCTATATCATGTATCTAACTAATCTTTGTTGCACAGCTGCAGTTGGCCGCATTTTGGATTAGATGCTGAGGACTTATTTATGAATCAGAAGGGATAGGAGGGAAATCATAGAAGATACCAAAGAAGCTATGGTAGAAATCCAGATAAAAGATAATCATGTGCCAGACCAGAATGGTAGCAATAGAAGGAATGAGAAGTGCTTTAGTTAGGAAATATTTAGAAGGAAAAATGAACAGGATATGAAGGGAAGCATATAAAAGAAGTTTAGTTCATGATAACTAATATTTTGAGCCTAAGCAAGTTGAAAACTGGAATTTGACATTTGTTGAGATGGGGAAACTGAAGAAGCAAATTTGGATGGGGAGAAAGTTTAGGAGTTCACTTTTAAATGTTAAGTTTGAGATGTCTTTTAAACATCTAAGGGGAGATGTCAAGTAGGCAGAAGTATGTCTGAAGTTCAGTGTGAGTTCAATTGCAGAAAATAAATTTGTAAGACAGCCATCATCTATAATATTTTTAAATTTAATTGTATGAAAGAAAAAAAACACTTTGATGACTTTTGGTCTGCACATTTTTTTCTGATTACTGAGCTTTTTATTTTTTAATTAATTAATTTTTAAATTGGAGAATAATTACTTTATGGTACTGTGATGGTTTTTCCATACTTCAACATGAATTGGCCACAGGTATACAACACCTCATCCTGAATCCCTCTTCCACCTCCCTGTCCACCCTATCCCTCTGGGTGGTCCCAGAGCACCTGCTTTGGGTGCCCTGCTCCATGCATCAAACTTGCACTGCTCATCTATTATATATATGGTAATGCGTATTAAGAAAGCTACCCTTTCTTTGTTTTACCATCAAGCTGTGATTGCTATAATAATTTACTCTTCTGACAGTGCAAACAGCATAATATAATAAACACAGAGAGCTACAAATAAATGAGTAAGAAATCTCCATATTAAAATGCCCAGAATTTAGAACTCATTACCAGAGTTATTGCTCAGAACCATATACAAATTATGAAAATGTGAAATGAGTCAAATTCAGGAAAAGAATAAAAAGAGTTAACAAGTCTCTTGGGGCAGAAGAAGTAAAGGATGGTGGTAGACTGCATGTTTTAAAATCTTTCACAAAGACTCAGCCAGAAGACAAAAAGGAAAAAAAAAAGCTAGAATCTAACAATACATTGCAAAGAAAAGTCAAGCAAAACCACATTGATTTTATGCACATTGTCATGCAACTGTAACATTTACTAAAAGAGAGAAGAGCTTACCAGCTCTTATGATAGATTAAAAGATTATTCTAGGTCTTAATATTCTCTCTTTTGTGCTCAACATGCAAAAATAATAAAGATTAATTTCTGGTGGATCATATGATAAGTTCATAGGTCACCCTGTTGCATTTTGTGCTCTGTTGCTTTGGTTCCTCTGCTGTCTGCTTTCCTTGCAGCATTATTTATTCAATCTGTTTAGTTTGCTTTACAGGCTGTGGCAGCATTCATGGGTGGACCTATTGAACCACGCTGTAATAGATGTAATACATCAATACATTTGAGCTGAACAGCTTTAATTAGGCCTTCCTGGTCATTTCATCAATTCAGTTGAGTACCATCGGGATTTGGATAACACCAAGCCTCCTGTCAAGCATGAGAATTACAGCACACCAGCAGGGCTCCCCCAGTCACAATACAAGGTTAGGCAATCAACGATAATTCACACAGGGAAGAGCCCCACGCCCAGCCTGTAAACTTACCCTTACAGTAATGTCTTTGAAATCCTAAAACCTTTAAACCCCAGTGTCAATTTGGAAGGCAGGCTGCCTGAAAATCCCAAGAAAAGACACATAAAACTCTTTTTCCTGCTCAATAAAAGAGCAGGAGTTTACTTTGTTGCTATGCAAAGGTCTGGACAGGACTTAGAGACTGAACAACAACTGATAAATATATATATATATATATATACACACACACACACATATATAATCAATATACCATTTCTGCAGCAGTTAGGTTGATGGGCAGGATCTAACAAGATGCAAAAACTGTGCTAAGTATAAAATTGTAAGTATACCATATGAAGTTTCAACAACACAGTTGGTTTATATCTCGCACTGTGCTTGTCACATACAGCCCAGAATAAATATGCTGAAAGTAATCTGATGCAGGAAATCTATACCAATGAACATTAGAGCAGGGCAAAACCACTTCTATCTTGAAAAGGCGGACTAATTTACTCTCAATTTTGGAGAACCTCATAACAAATTTTTCCATACAAAATACCTTCAAAGTGAAACATTGGGAAAACAACAACAAAACAGCAAAACAGTGAAACATTGGCGTGTATGGTTGGCCAAAACCCAGGTAGCAAAGACATTTACATTTATGTAAAAAGACATCCAAGGAACAATCTGAATTTTCTACAGTGCATATATAATGTGGAGACCAGACTCCTTGGGGTATCCAGTGAAGATATGATTGAGAAGAGCCAGCCAGCACCAGAAGGACAATGCTCCACGCAGCCAGCAAGAAACTGAGCTGCAGTGCTCCCACAGCAAAGCAGCCGTCTGATTTCGAAAAGAGAAGGGATGGAGCCAAGTGGGTTAGACTGAGGTCTCCAAGTTCTCAAATGCAGAGGATCACATCAGCAGGTTCATGGGGAACATCGTGTCTGGGAAAAATAGTAAGGAGTTCTTACTGGGTAGCATAGCAAGTCTCTCCTCATTCCTTTTCATCCAAGTGGACTCCTGTCCCCAGGGTAAGTACTCTGGAAGCCTGGCTTCTTTGGTAGCCACATCTGGTCAAACAGAGCCTGCACATTTTCCAGTACTATGAATCAAGGGACAACCAGGCCAATTTATTATGCCTATGAAAGTTTTAAACTGTCTCTATATTTACTTAAATGACAAGTCAGGTTCCTTTAAAAATTTGACCTTGTGTAAAAACTGTTTTAGCAAAAATGGAAAAAAATTTGATGTACCAAATTAGAACGTAAGAACTGGCAAAAGAATAAGTGGGTTTGTTACTTTAAAAAAATAACCACATTGCTATGAGCTGAAAGGGTTATGACATTTACATTTTAAAATAATACTAGACATAATATAGGTTAATTTGAAATCCTCTTTCTCTCAGCTGCAGACAAGAAAACCAAATTAGTCTTAATTGTGTCTTGTTTAACTTGACCATTTAAATTAGGGATTCTTCGCTAATCTAGGTGCTTTTATAGTTACCACATCTTTTTACATGAGATTCTTTTTTTATTTGACTTCTTTGACCCATGGAATGTTTTCAAGTAGATATTTTTATCTTTGGGAATGCTAAGAGTGATGTTATTTATAATTATACTTAAAGGGTTCTATGAGTATATAGATGAATATATATATATGTATATACACATACATATATTAATACAAGGATCTCTGCAATGTTCAACTGCACAATATTGATATTTTAAGTTCATGTATAAACATTTCATTTGATAGCAAACATTGTTAGTTCATTTATTTTAATATAAGAGAAAATATTAGTCCAATAGATATGAATATTACAAACTGATAGAAATGAGGTAAATTTTAGTAGGATTTAATTTCTCATATTCTAAAATGCTTTATGAGTTTTGATAATGAATTGTCCAGTCAATCAATGCTGGTTGTTACACTTGAGATAATATGTCAAGAAATCTCATTGCAAAGTATATTAATCCCAATAATGAAAATATATCATATAAAATAATACAAGATAGGCTTTCTAATGTACACTAATGACTTGGAGCAAGAACAGTTAGAATATATAAACTATAAATACTGTGCAATTGAATTAAAATATCAATTTAATGTTTTCTTCTCTCATCTTTTCCTAACGTCCTTCCCACTCTACCACAGTCCCCTGGCACATTCATTATTGTGGCTACAAATTGGACTTTAAAAGACTGTTTAGATATGATCTCAACATCTACAATATGTTCTTTATAAAACTCCTCTTTTTGTGTAGAGATGTATACCACTATATCCTTTCAAAAAACTATGTGACTCAAGAAAAAAACACTGGAGTGAAAGTGAAAAGCTGAACTTTTAGTTGTTTCATAATCTTAAGACAAATGAATTTATGTAGAAAAATTCTCTTATAATAATTTCAATAATTAATTTAATATTGGTTGTAGCAAAAATAAAAATAATAGTAAAATACTTAAAGTAAAAAGTTTCCCCTCTTCAATTCATACCTGTTAGGAACAAACACTGCTATTATTTTAGTGTATATCCCTTTAGACATCTGAAATGCATAATTTAACATTTTGATAAACAAAGTGATTCTTTGGCATAACTTAGAGATTTGTGTCTAAGAAATTGATGTTAATAGAAAATTTGATAGGTCTTATGACATATGTTTATTTAAATATCCCAAAAAACAATAAAAAGAATGCATCTCCATAAAGAAGACTAGTAATATTAATATATGAAATAGAAAGATAGATTTAAAAGAGAATAAGATATAAATCATAGTTACTAAAATTTTAATCCCTGGAAAATTTTTTAAACTGCTAGTTAAATATTGACAAGGTAAGAGAGAAGAAAGAAAAGCAATAGAATGTATCATAAGCAGGTTTTTCTAGAAGAAACATGAACAATGCAGTGTGAAACTTAAGTATTCTATTTGTATTTGTTCCATAAGGACTGCAGAAAGATATTGGATGAAAGTCAATATTAAAAGAGTTAATGGCTAATACATTTCCAGAAACAAGAAAAGGAATGAATTCTCAGATTTAAAAAGTTCCACCTAGTGCTAGGAATGATAATATCTGTAATTTTATACCTTGTCAAGTCATAAGGAAAATAAAGGCATCAAGGATAAGGGAAAATTATAAATGATAACAGAAATACCTGAATATCTATCAAAGATGAATAATCAGGAGATATATCCTCAGCTACTACAGTTGACAGAAGACAACAGAAAAGTACCTTCTACCTCTAAGAAGAAACATTTTTTAACATATATCATCAAATTATAAAGATAAAATAAAGATTATACTTGGAATAGAGTAATTCATAAATTTTATTGCCTCTAGAATATCAAAAAGAAAATGTCTTCAGCTAAAGAAATATGAATTCAAGAAGGAATGGAAAGTAGAAAATAATAAAAATAAAAAGAGCATAAAAGGAAATCAATAAAAGATTATGATAAATCTAACTAAGCTTTTATTATTGAGGTAGATCATATTAACAGTACTTTGAGAATGTGTTTAATAAATTACACTTTCAAATGACATTAGCATTATTTGAGTGTTTTAAAAAGAAAATGAAAATAGACTAAAATATAATGAGGAATTTTGTGGGGCATTTACTGAGAAGTGTGATATAGTACTTACCTACTTTGAGAGGAGGCCAGAGATAATATTCAAATTAGGCTATGTTAGAATACATGCAGAAGACACCACCCTAATGGCAGAAAGTGAAGAGGAACTAAAAAGCCTCTTGATGAAAGTGAAAGTGGAGAGTGAAAAAGTTGGCTTAAGGCTCAACATTCAGAAAACGAAGATCATGGCATCCGGTCCCATCACTTCATGGGAAATAGATGGGGAAACAGTGGAAACAGTGTCAGACTTTATTTTTGGGGGCTCCAAAATCACTGCAGATGGTGACTGCAGCCATGAAATTAAAAGACGCTTACTCCATAGAAGAAAAGTTATGACCAACCTAGATAGCATATTAAAAAGCAGAGACATTACTTTGCCAACTAAGGTCCATCTAGTCAAGGCTACGATTTTTCCTGTGGTCATGTATGGATGTGAGAGTTGGACTCTGAAGAAGGCTGATCACCGAAGAATTGATGCTTTTGAACTGTGGTGTTGGAGAAGACTCTTGAGAGTCCCTTGGACTGCAAGGAGATCCAACCAGTCCATTCTGAAGGAGATCAGCCCTGGGATTTCTTTGGAAGGAATGATGTTAAAGCTGAAACTCCAGTACTTTGGCCACCTCATGCGAAGAGTTGACTCATTGGAAAAGACTCTGATGATGGGAGGGATTAGGGGCGGGAGGAGAAGGAGATGACAGAGGATGAGATGGCTGGATGGCATCACTGACTTAATGGACGTGAGTCTGAGTGAACTCTGGGAGTTGGTGATGGACAGGGAGGCCTGGCGTGCTGCAATTCATGGGGTTGCAAAGAGTTGGACATGACTGAGCGACTGATCTGAACTGAACTGAACTGAGAATACATGAATTATCTGTGTTAATGTGTTAAAAGGTGCTGCTACAAGAAAAGTTTATTATTTCCATCCATTAGAAGACAATGAGAAACAAGCAAACAAAAATTGACCAATGCAACATATAATCTTGGAAGCAAATAATCCCAGAAACAAAGAGAAAGCATAGTATAGAAAAGCCACAATATATGATGACATACATTCATCAAACAAATCAAAGTCAAAATAAAAGAGCTCAAAAATATATATTGAAAACCACTCAAAAAACTCACTGGTGAGGCTGTGGGGAGGTTGGTTTGGACCACCTATTCCTTGCTCCTGGTATGTTCTTCTCTTTGAAGGGACAACCATTGGAGTTACACTTCTGTGTTCATGCCACCCTTTTCTTCCAGTTTGGAGCTTTTTGAGTGTGTGACCTGGAGGTTTCCAACTCTACCCTCTCTTCCTTTCTTTGACTTTGTGATCCTGCTTCTCCTCGGGCATGTGTTTACTGGTTTTTGCCTGCATGATGCCAAGTTATATAGAAGTGTGAACTATTAATATTAAAAGGTAAATGGAGGCATAGTAAACATTTTAAGAGTTTATCTGAGAAAAAATCAGATGGAATTCGGCAGCACTGAAAAGGAAGTAATTTGGAGCCCTCACCAACAGGAGTGAGGAGGCAAAAGACATGCATTGAGGAAATGCAGGAGAGAAACAATGAAATTATCTGATTGGCTGTGACTTAGGCATTTGCCTTATTTGGAAAAGGCTGACTGACCATGGTTGATTGGTTGTCCTTAAGTTTTCTTTTCTTAACCCAGAACCAATTAGAAACTTAGGTTTTTGGTTTGCTTCTAAAGGCCACTGAGATATAATGCTCCCTCAGACTAATTTGGGGTTTCCCGGCGGCCCAGATATGCAATGACACCACTATTATGGAAGAAAGTGAAGAGGAACTAAAAAGCCTCTTGATGAAGGTGAAAGAGGAGAGTGAAAAAGTTGGCTTAAAACTCAACATTCAGAAAACTAAGATCATGGCATCAGGTCCCATCACTTCATGGGAAATAGATGGGAAAACAGTGGAAACAGTGTCAGACTTTATTTTGGGGGGCTCCGAAAATCACTACAGATGGTGATTGCAGCCATGAAATTAAAAGATGCTTACT
>NW_011494804.1:184370-198682 GCF_000754665.1 Bison bison bison
AGAAAGTGAAGAGGAACTAAAAAGCCTCTTGATGAAGGTGAAAGAGGAGAGTGAAAAAGTTGGCTTAAAACTCAACATTCAGAAAACTAAGATCATGGCATCAGGTCCCATCACTTCATGGGAAATAGATGGGAAAACAGTGGAAACAGTGTCAGACTTTATTTTGGGGGCTCCAAAATCACTACAGATGGTGACTGCAGCCATGAAATTAAAAGATGCTTACTCCTTGGAAGGAAAGTTATGACCAACCTAGATAGTATATTCAAAAGCAGAGACATTACTTTGCCAACAAAGGTCCATCTAGTCAAGGCTATGGTTTTTCCAGTGGTAATGTATGGATGTGAGAGTTGGACTGTGAAGAAAGCTGAGCACTGAAGAATTGATGCTTTTGAACTATGGTGTCAGAGAAAACTCTTGAGTCCCTTGGACTGCAAGGAGATCCAACCAGTCCATTCTAAAGGAGATCAGCCCTGGGTGTTCTTGGAAGGAAAGAATGATGCTAAAGCTGAAACTCCAGTACTTTGGCCACCTCATGCAAAGAGTTGACTCATTGGAAAAGACTCTGATCCTGGGAGGGATTGGTGGCAGGAGGAGAAGGGGATGACAGAGGATGAGATGGCTGGATGGCATCACCGACTCGATGGATGTGAGTTTGAGTGAACTCTGGGAGTTGGTGATGGACAGGGAGGCCTGGCATGGTGCGATTCATGGGGTCGCAAAGAGTCGGACACGACTGAGTGACTGAACTGAACTGAACTGGTTGCCCAGTGGTAAAGAATTTGCCTGCCATTGCAGGGAACACGGGAGGTGGTTAGTTCTGTCCCTGGGTTGGGAAGATCAAATGGCAACCCACTCCAGCATTCTTGCCTTGAAAATCCCATGGACTGAGAAGCCTGTCAGACTACAGTCTATGGGGTTTCAAAAGAGACAGGACTGAGCAACTGAGCACAGACTAACTCACTTCCTTGTTTAATTAACTGAAGGGAACCAACACAGGAAGGCCTGTAGTTGTGTGGTTCTGTCCGTGACTGGGTAGCTCTAAGGTTCCCTTCTAATGGTTCAATATTATGAAGCTCACTGTTAGTGAACACCAGGGCAATATTATTAACACTAGGCTCAGTGCTATAGATTAAATCTTTTTTTATATTTGTTTACCTCTTACTGTCTTTGTTTCCAATCTCACTGATGTTCTTCTGTTTCAATTAACACATTTTAAGCCCTGTAAGAAAGATAGGAATTTAAATTTTTAATAAAGAGAAGTATTTAATAGCATTCAATTTGTTATTGTATATACATTTTTGCTATTAGAAAAAGCCTCTTCAAGTTTAAGCAAACTTCATTAATTTCACCTTCCTTTTAAGTATATTTTGCCCACTCTCATGCTGAGCATCTTTTTTTTTTTTTTGACTAGGAATATCAGGACACACTTAATATAAACTGTTATGCAAATGGAAGAAGTCACGTGATAGACATTTATAGAATGAGATGGGTATCCTGTGGTGCTGATGACTTTTTCAAAAGCTATTTACTTTCTAATACACAAAGAAGCTATTTTCCCTTTTAAATACCACATTACCTTTCAAGAATGGGGCACAGTTCATTCTTAAAAAAATGTCATCAACTTTAAATAATGGCAGCAGTTGACAAAAAAGAAAAGCAAAAGCAACCTCCCCCCCTCTCCGCTCCATAGTTTAGCTTTTCAGCAAAATGAACATATGGTCAAATTTATTGGAAATTAAAAGGGAAACATCGGAATTTGGCTGCATATTATGAGAAGTTTTACACTATACTTATTGGTTGGCTGAATTCACTACTTGTCAACTCTAATTTATTCTAAAAATGTCACCTTGCCAAATGCCCAGGTTTTCATTGTTCCTACATTTAGTAATATAATTCTGACAACAAGCACTGCAATTCTCCCATCTCCTGTATGTGTTATTTATAAAACATGCATTTCTATATTTTTCTTCTGTTTTGCTTGTACTATATTCTCTCTGATTTTGTGTAAGTAGCATAAATATGGATTGATCCTGCAGAAATGTTGGGTTAATCATATTATCAAAACGCAAATGCATATACCAGAGATATAGTATTATGTTTAGTAGTGGAAAATCTTTAGCAAGACATTGATAGTAGATTCGGCAGCTGAATGATGTATTTCTGGAAATAGGAGATGTCCTAGAAGTAACTTGTGTCTGTTCCTAAAGATTTATTAAAACTAAGCTGACACTTGCATCATTGATAGAGGTAATTTTAAAGCTCTTGAAATTCTACTGACCCTAAGATAATGAAATCACCACCTTCCACACATTTGTATTCTGTGGCATTGAGTGTGGATAGTGGTATGGAATGTGAAATGCTATCATTATCCTCCAGAAGAATTCACAAAAGTAGCTGAGGGCAAATGCATGGACCAGGAGACACGGCAAAGAAAGGCAGATACAGTGCTAAGTACCTGACGAGTGGTTTTGTATGAAAACAAACAATAATGATAAGGGATTATTTAGGCAGTTAATAAATCATGAGGCTTGGCGATGCACACAGCCTCATAACCAACACAGATTTCTTAAAAAGTATTTCCATTATCATGTATCACAACAGAGAATTTATATTATGCCCTAAAACAAACCAAATCCAGTGCATATGAAAAGGACCATGAAATGTACTTAGGAAGAACCTTGCTAAGGCAAAGATATGTGCATATTTATGACACAGCCTGCCATGGGCTCCACAAATGAAAGCTCTGCTTATAATCCAAATAACATTTCTAACAGTATTTTCAGATAAGGAAAACGCATGTTAAACTGTTCAGAAGCCTCAAATCTTTAGGCTCATTCAAAATACGGATTGTCCATATGAAGTAGGATGATTATACTGAGATTCGGCAGAAATATTAATGATAATCTATGAAGATGGCTAACACTCAACTGCTCTCAGAGATTTAGCACTAAATTATGATTTATTAATCACATATTCATGGAAATAATTTATTACACTGTTCTAGTCCTTCCCTTCCAAAACTGATATTCAGCAGGGTAACAAGATCAGCTTTCAGAAAAAACAAAACAAACAAACAAAAAATGTGTTAGACAGGTGGAGTATGAGGGGGTGAGAGATTATATAAAGATAAAAGATATAATGCATGGATGATTTTTGCAGAGGTAGCAAGTTAAGGATGTGAAACATCCTCTTCTCTCAGAATTTCACTTTGCTTTGGCAACTTCATTACCTTGGTTATCAGGCATAATTCTTTTCTGTTTCCTTGGTCAGAGTCCTCTGCCATTGCCCAAGATGGATATTGCAAATCTATCCCCCTGTAATTGAATCTCTTATTTCACTACCCTCCCCATTTTCAGTAGATCATTTCATCTACAAGTTCACAAAGACAAGAACTACTTCAATGAAATACCGCAATGTTATACAATAACTGAATCCATAATTATTCTTTCAACCTTCTTTCCTCAGTGGAAATTGTATTTCTCTTGACTCAAGTTTGATTCTATTGCCTCCTATTGCTTCATCCATTTTTTATTCATTTTTTATTCATTTCTTTCTCCCTCCTGACTCCTTTTCTCTGTGCCTTTGACTATCCATTCTGCTTTTGCTGCTACTGCTAAGTCACTTCAGTTGTGTCCGACTCTGTGCGACCCCATAGACGGCAGCCCACCAGGCTCCTCCACCCATGGAATTTTCCAGGCAAGAGTACTGGAGTGGGGTACCATTGCCTTCTCCGAAATTCTGCTTTTACTTCTTTCCTATCGTGCAGTTTATTTCCATTAATATTGGTTTCTTTCAATCAATGTAGATCCATGTGCGCTCACTTGTGTCTGACCCTTTGCAACCCCTAAGCATGCAGAGGGGTTGCTGTTAGAGATTTTGTGGATGTTAAATTTGTCATCTTGTGGCACTCTGACATTCTAATGGTATTGTTATTGTTAGTGAAAGGTGTGGGGTCTGGCTGCTCACAGCTCAAAAGCCAATAAACAGGCCAGGTTGGTGAAAAGGAAAGTTTCTTTATTTCAGCAGCTGGCACCTGGGGATGATGCAACCCCTAAGCCTGTAGCCTACCACCACCATGCTTTTCTGTCTGTGGAATTTTCCAGGCAAAAACACTGGATTGGGTTGCCATATCCTCCTCCAGGGGATCTTCCTGACCCAGGGCTGAACCCGCATCTCCTGCATTGGCAGGCAGATTCTTTACCTCTGTGCCACTTGGGAAGCCCATATCTTTCTTGTACATTCTGAATTATTTCCAGTTTTCTATAATGTGTCATTTTAACCTATTTCGACATATTTGCATACACTAATTTTTTTTTTTTTTCTCTTTGGAGCACTTGTATTTTTTGACTTGCAGTAGCTTTAACTGCACTCATCAATCAGTCCTTAGCTGATGCATATTTAGAAAACTTCCCTTAATCTTCATACTTTTTTGAGACACCTATTTTCAGTGTTTTTCTGAAACACTGTATACAAACATATTGTCACACTTCACGGAGATTTATCTGTGTTCTCAGTGAGACATAAAGTGGCCTGAAGCTAAAGGCATTGATTTAGTTACTACTCTATCCATAGTGAGTACAGCAATGCTTGGTAAATTGTGTCCATTACATATCAGTTGTATGGATGATAAATTTGTGACTGAACTAAACTGTCCCATTCATAACCATTTGCTTTTTTACTAAATCATGCTACCAGTTCCAGTGGTTGATCAATTTATTTCTTTTCCTGACTTTTTAGATTAATTTTATTGTTCATTTTGTGAGCATTTGTTTATCACCACAGTGATGTGTGTCTCGCTAATCTCTGGCAGTCCAATGAAACTTCCACTGGTGGGTTAGAAGGAAAAACAAGTGATATTAAGTGGAAAGACCTGTGGTCCTTCCCGCCCCTCCCTCCCTGCACCATGACCTCCACCTGCCTGTTGTTTGTGGAAAACTTGAGACAAAGAATGAGTTTAATCAGAGAAATGAGAAATGCAGAAACAAAGGAAAACAAAGGAGACTGAATAGTAATAATGTAGTCATTAAGCACAGCCAAGGACCTTTAGTTCTTTCTCAAGGGCTATTGATAACATTCTGAGCCATATCCTGTGAGATATCTGATAGAGACTAAAACATCAGGTGAAGCTAACTACATGATGACTGGACTGTAACCAAGACACGAGCTGCCACAGTTCCGAGAACTGGCCTCAGAGAAACTGGAAACATATGAACCATGGAACTGTAGATTAACCATGCCTAAAACAATCAAGATGACGCTGGTCAAACCACTGATGACCAATTTGAAGATGACTGTCATGGCCAACTCTGCTGTTTCTGCATATAACCCCACCTGCCCGCCCCCCGCCCAGTTCTGTCTAAAGAAGCTCTTGCCCCACTGGCTGCCAGCGGGTGGAGGGAGTTGGCCTTTGGACTAATGTCCACCACCATCACCCCCAGGTGCCGGCTGCTGAGATAAAGGAACTTTCCTTTTCACCAACCTGGCCTGTTTATTGGCTTTTGAGCAGTGAACAGCCATACCCCATACCTTTCAGTAACAATAACAATACCATTAGAATGTCAAAGTGCCACAAGATGACAAATACAAGACCCACAAAATCTCTAACAGCAGCAGCTGAGATATTTGGGGAGTGAGGTGGGGGAGGAGAGAGGACAAATGTGAAGAGAACACTTGGGATGAAACAGAGCAATAGATTGAGACATGATGGTTGAGTGGGGGTTATCCAGGAAGAAAGAGAGGGAGGAGGAAGAACCCTGCGGACAATCTTAAAACACAGTCTCAATCATTATTTCCCCAATCTACCAGGTATTTGGTCTTCACCGCTGTGAGCATGGGCCCATGAGAAAGCATCACGTGGGTCTGTGACTGTGATGGGGCTTCACTGAGACTAGAGTAAGGTAAGACCTGTCTGGTGCCATACCTGCAGGGGCAGACCCTATCAATTGATGCTACTCAAGCTCTGATTTAAGAAAGAGGGAGGCAGTAGAAAATGGTTCAGCACAGCTAGTGAAACTTTAGAAACTTGATGTCTTAACAGATATTTGATTACATTCTGTCTAGGTATAAATCAAAAAAGGAGAAACAGAAATAAAACAGAAAATGGAGTATATTCAGGAGCAAAAAAATTTAAATAACATCACAAGCATGTAGGCCAAGAAGCAAGAGCTGAATTTTTAATTTAATAGGAACAACCAACTGTATCATATAGAAAAGAGGTACATTTCTAAAGAGATTTCAGATATGGAGAGGATATGGTGAAAACAGTAACGAGTAACTACAGAAAAATTTTGACGGAAGGGCAGTGAAACCTTCCAAATGGTAACTATTTGTTTCTCTTGATGATGGAGTTAGGCATTTGATAGGTAACTTAGCATCAGTCTCCTTCAGCATTTTATACAGCATGGCACAATATGCGACCTTGGGCAAGTTAATTAACTTCCCTAAGTTTCTTCATCTATAAAACATGGATAAGGGTATATCATTGAGATGATGTCAGTATTAAGCACAGTTATTCAGTTTGGGATATTGCTTTTCAATTACATGAATTAACTAATCCCTATCAATATGAAATGTTATATGAAAAAAATGATCCATAGTAAGTTCTAAAATTATAATGAGACTTTTTCCAAGTTTAAATATATCCTAAATTTCTTTCCTGGAACTTGATCCTTATATTATCTTTTCAGTTCAGTTCAGTTCAGTCACCAGTCATGTCCAACTCTTTGCAACCCCATGCACTACAGCACCCCAGGCTTCCCTGTCCATCACCAACTTCCAGAGCTTGTTCAAACTCATGTCCGTCGCATTAGTGATGCCACCCAACCATCTCATCCTCTGTCATCCCCTTCTCCTCCCGCCTTCAATCTTTCCCAGCATCAGGATCTTTTCCAAAGAATCAGTTCTTCACATCAGGTGGCCAGATTATTGGAGTTTCAGCTTCAGCATCAGTCCTTCCAATGAATATTCAGGACTGATTTCCTTGAGGATTGACCGGTTTATCTCCTTGCATTCCAAGGGACTCTCAAGAGTCTTCTCCAACACCACAGTTCAAAAGCATCAATTCTTCAGTGCTCAGCTCTCTTTATAGAGTCTAATACTCATATCCATACATGACTACTTGAAAAACCATAGCTTTGCCAGTGAACTAATGTCTCTGCTTTTTATTATGCTATCTAGGTTGGTCATAGCTTTTCTTCCAAGGAGAAAATGTCTTAATTTCATGGCTGCAGTCACCATCAACAGTGATTTCAGACCCCCCCCCAAAATAAATTCTGTCACTGTTCCCATTGTTTCCCCATCTATTTGCCATGAAATGGTGGGACCAGAACCATGATCTTTGTTTTCTGAATGCTGATTTTAAAGCCAATCGTTCACTCTCCTTTTTCACTTTCTATCAAGAGGCTCTTTAGTTTTTCTTCTCTTTCTGCCATAATGGAGGTGTCATCTGAATATCTGAGGTTGTTGGTATTTCTCCTTGCAATCTTGATTCCAGCTTGTGCTTCATCTACTCCAGTATTTCACATGATGTATTCTGCATATAAGTTAAACAAGCAAACTGACAATATACAGCCTTGACATACTCCTTTCCGAATTTGGAACCAGTCCATTGTTCCATGTCCAATTCTAACTGTTGCTTCTTGACCTGCATACAGATTTCTCAGGAGGCAAGTCAGGTGGTCTGATATTCCCATCTCTTGAAGAATTTTCCACAGTTTGTTGTGATCTACACAGTCAAAGGCTTTGGTATAGTCAATAAAGCAGGACTAGATGTTTTTCTGGAACTCTCTTGATTTTTTGATGATCCATTAGATGTTGGCAATTTGATCTCTAGTTCCTCTGCCTTTTCTAAAACCAGTATGAACATCTGGAGGTTCTCTGTTCACGTACTGCTGAAGCCTGGCTTGGAGAATTTTGAGCATTACTTTGCTAGCATGTGAGATGAGTACAAGTGTGTGGTAGTTTGAACATTCCTTGCCATTGCCTTTCTTTGAGATTGGAATGAAACTGACCTTTTCCAGTCCTATGGCCACTGCTCAGTTTTCCAAATTTGTTGGCATATTGAGTACAGCAGTCTAACAGCATCATCTTTTAGGATTTTAAGTAGCTTACCAGGAATTCCATCACCTTCACTAGCTTTGTTCATGGTGATTCTACCTAAGGCCCACTTGACTTCACACTTCAGGATGTCTGGTTCTAGATGAGCAATCACACCACCGTTGTTATCTGGGTCATTAAGATCTTTGTATAGTTCTTCTGTGTATTCTTGCCACCTCTTCTTAATACCTTCTACTTCTGTTAGCTCTATACCATTTCTATCCTTTATTGAGCTCTTCTTTGCATGGAATGTTCCCTCTTCTAATTTTCTTGAAGAGATCTCTAAAATAAAAATTGCTACAAATGGGAAATATAGTATCTGGGTATCTAAAATAGTTGAACAATCTTAGATTATAGGACAATATGAAGGGTACATATATTTCAGGGATTTTATAATAGTCTATGATGAACACAAACATGGCACAAGCTATATAAGCACACATATTCCCTTTTGGACCCAGTGGACATGAGTTTGAGCAAACTCTAGAGACAGTAAAAGACAGGGAAGCCTGGCATACTGCAGTCCACAGGGTGGCAAAGAATCGGACATAACTAAGTGACTGAACAAAGACAACAACAATACTTTTTTGGAACTATCTTGAGGAAACAAATCATGATCATGAAAAAATAGTAACCTGAATGTTAGAGCTTTATTAGCAAAAATTGAAGATCATTTGTTAAACAGTCTCCTTTGGTTCCCAGGTGGTTCATTGGTAAGGAATCTGCCTGCCAGTGCAGGAGAAACAGGAGATGTGGGTTCAGTCCCTGGGTTGGGAAGATCCCCTGGAGGAGGAAATTACAACCCAGGCCAGTGTTCTTGCCTGGAAAAATCCCATGGACAGAGGAGCCTGGTGGGCTACCGTCCACAGGGTCACAGAGAGTCTGCCGTAACGGAGCACACATACACAAACAAAACAAAAATTCTCTTTGGTTCATCCTATAACTAATACGTTCTTCAAATTTCATAAGTAAAGGTGAAAGACATATCTGTGATGTAGTAAGTCAATTGAAAACTTGTAAAAGCAAATTGTTTTGTATTCCATTTTTTAAAGTGGAATGAAAATGGCTTTAACCTCCCTTCTTCTTGATTAAATTTTACACAAGTTTCTTCTTGACTTTGGCCCCAAGCTCTGTTTTCTTAGACTATATGCTGCATTTATTTATTTATTTTTTATTTTTGGCTGTGCCGGGTCTTCGTCGCTCGGGCAGTCTTTCTTTCTCTGGTCGCGGCGAGCAGGGCCTATTCTTCTTTGCAGTGCCCAGGCCTCTCCTTGTGGGGGCTCTTCTCATTGTGGAGCACAGGCTCAGTAGTTGTGGTGGACGTGCTTAGCTGCTTAATGGCATGTGAAATATTCCCAAACCAGGGATTAAACCCATCGTCCCTCCTTTGGCAGGTGATTCTTATCCACTGTGCCACTAAAGAAGTCCAAACATTTACATTAGAAAATTATAATTACAGATTCTTTCTCTGCTCCTTTTAGATGTAAATTTTCTCCTAGCTTTTTTGCCAATTTTAAAACCCAGGAATGTCTTTCTCAAGGACCTTGGAACCATTCTTTTGAAATGTAATCACTGAAGGTCTAAGTAAGTGCCCCTCTTTTTCAATAAGCCACAAACTCAGATGGCCTAATCATATATATCAACCTCTCCCACTCCAGTCTTTCAATACTTTTCCATTTGCTAAAAATTCCTCTCCCCTTCCCTCGTTATCTTTTGTTTCATGGGGATTAAATTCAAACTCTTTCCAAATTCAACAGCCTTGAAAAACTCTTCCTTGTCTGTTTAACTCTATCTGCTGCAAATTTTCTTTGACAATTGAAAATCATTGACATATTTAAAGATGATTCCACAGAAGTCAAAATTAGGGTAAAAAAGATGGGATATGTTATATAAAGTTTCATTTTCTACATTAAGTATTTGTTATAAATTAAATAGAACCATCTTCAAAATTGTTGCATATACCAAGACAAGTGTGTATTAAATTTTTGATTCCTAGAAAATGCTTAAGTTCAAAGAAAATCATAACTTTTGGTCTCTTTATCTGTCTCTTAAAATATGCTCATTTGTGATATTATTTGAACTATCAGGAAATAAATTCTAAAACCTATTTCTTATCCTCCTTCCAAGCAATTGATGTTCTATTCAGGAAGGTAGGATTATCTGTTTAAAAATGCATTAACTTTTACATAACCTCAATATGTTTACTAAAATTCATTTTAAATTTATATTAGAGCTGTGAAAGCTTTGAAATTGCTGTCTAACAAATTATTCACAGAGGTATTCAAAATGGCTCTTTCTATGTTTCAATCCTAAAGGGCTGTTATCAGAAAACTTATATGAGGTTGAAACCTTGATTAGATTTCCATCTGCCAGGTAAATAAATTTTAAAAATTTGGTTGTAATAAGTTAAAATACAATTTTAGCCTACCATCAGAAATTAACATAGCATAAAGATATCTGTATTGGAACAGTGTAGAAACTTGTACACAATTCTAGACCTAATAGTTTCCAAGCCACAAGAAAACGAGCTAACCAACCATCTATATCTACAGGACAAGGTGTCCAACAAAAGCAAAACAAGTCTTGTTCCTGCTTCTTCACTATCCCGCCAATATTATTCATAATTAATTATCTATCAATTGTAGGTCTTTCTATATTAAAATATTTTCCTGCACCTATGATTTGTGTCCAAGAGTATACATTTTCCTGTAAATTGCCAAAAGTAGCTAGTTTGGGGCTCATGAGGAATCTTAGAGCACCATAAAGTAGCATTTTCTCAGTGTCTATGTATTGCACAGTACATTATTCCTTTATATAATAGTTTCCAGAAAATCTAAACTTAAGTTCTAGAAATCCCCTCATTAAAAATGGAAGTAAAATAAAAGGAATGTAATAATAACCACAGAATATTTTACTTTGATTTACTAGTTCATATGGCTAGAACTGGAATATTAAAAGATGAATGTGTTCCTGAGACTGATTTGAAAAGGTGAACATTTTTTAAGTTAGCCATATTTGAAAAGCAATAATGCAGTGCTGTGTATAAAGGCAGTCATTATGAAATCTTTGAAAAGCAGAGAACACTTTTAGTACAGGAAAATAACACCAACTAAAATTATTTGATTTGAGTTAAAGGTGAATACTAAGTGCATAGCAATACATTTAGGTTTAAAGTCCATGGCATTTGTACAGCATGGTGAAATGATGCTTTGGGTGTATGGGTGGTATTAAGTGTTTCAGTAGATACAGGAACGATGCATATCAGCAACATGACATTGCAAAATTCAAAGTGAACAAACGAAAAGAAACACTGAATCTTAAACTACATTGATAGAGAATTAAAGAAGGTTACATCGGGGGGTTGTAATTTCCTCGGTTCTGTCTCACCACAGCAAAAATTTGAAGCAACAAATGGACCAGTGTTACAGCTCAATTTTATTTGGCAAGCAAAGGAAAATACATCCTCAAGGTGTGAGGGCAGGCCAACCCAAAAGACGCAAAGAGAAGAGAGGCCAGAGGCCCAATTCTGGCTCCTCTTTTTATATGTCTTTTCTCTGCCCCCTTAGCCTGCCCTATGTAAACTGGGCTAGCCAGGAGGGCTGTTTGTGTCACCTGAGATTCTCACTGTGGTCCTCGGACCTTCCTTCGTTCTATTTTTGTGGGATTTTCCCTTCTTGTCTTTTAGCCACCGCCATTCTGGACTTCTTTTTCCTTTTCTAATTATCTAACATTCCCCCTCAAGAGATGGAAGGCCCGATTCTTTGGGAATAGGAGTGTCAATGTCTCTCTGGCTGCTTCCTGCTGAACTAGGACAGCGAGGGGCACTGGGCCTCCCCCTCTTGCTGCTCTCAAGCCTCAACATCCTTATAGTGGTGAGTGATATTTTTCATAGTCAGTGGTAGTTTTATATATCCTTGTTGAACTGGCACTGCATGCTGTAGCTTGTTCATCTGGGCAGAGATGAAACAGGTTAGACAGTTGATAATACATGGAGCAATCATAAGCAGCATCAGTATGCTGAAAACAAGCATTGGCCAACTCCAAGTTTCCCCTTGCCAAGAGAAAGATCCCCCAAAGGGAAATTGTAGCCACCCTGAGAACTCTCCAACTCACTCTTTGAGATCCAGTAGGATCTGAATGTTTTTCTTGAGGACTGTGAGACTTTTTTAACTTGACTAGAGGTATTTACCCAGAAACAACAAATTTCATTCAAGATGGCTCACGTCCCTCTTTGTTCAGGGATCAGGATATCTATCTCCTGTCTATTTTGTTTTGTCCCTGCCAAGCTATGTTGGCTCTTTAGAGCTGTCCTGAGATATCTTATCCCCAGAAAATTAATTTTGGAGGTGTTCATCAGAATGGCACTCATTTGTATTTCTGAATAGGTATCTGAGATCTCCCAGGGGCTCACAGGTGAATTGAGTGTCCTCTTCCATCTTTTTCCATGGCTTGACTCGTGAGTAGTGAATCCAGGAGTCATGTCCTGGTACCTTGACTGCTGTGGGGGTAGAAAGTATTACAGGGTAGGGACTCTTCCATGTGGGCTGGAGTTGAGCCTTTGGGGATCCATCTTTTCAGACTTTAATTAGGACTTGAGTCCCTGGAGCATATAGTGGTAGCTCTTTAGAATCTTTTAGGTCCTGGCTGACACCCCACAGGTGTATATCCTATTGAAATTGCCCAATAACCATGGTATAAGACCAGAGCATCTGAGCTGCTGGATCTAGGAAGAGGTCATTGACATAAACAAAAGGTCTCCCATATAGCCTCTCACAAGGACTTAGATCAACCTGTTCCTTAAGGGCAATACAGGGGTGGAGGAGAGCTATTGGTAAAGCCTCCTTCCATCCCAGGGAAGTCTCCTTGGGTTATCCTTTTTACCACTGATTTTAAGAAGTGTTTGGCCCTTTCTACTTTTCCTGAAGATTGAGGCCTCCAGGCACACTGGAGATAATAAGTAATGCCCAATGCTTTAGAGACTCTTTGGGTGACCTTAGAAATAAATGATGTCCCATTGTCACTTTGTAATGACTTGAGCAGACCAAATATCAGAATGATTTCATGGAGCATTATTTTTTATTACTTCCTTGGCCTTCTCAGTCTGGGTGGGAAAGCCTTCAATCCATCCTGAGAATGTATCTATCATGACTAATAGGTATTTATACCCTTGAGATACTGGCATCTGGGTGAAGTCCATCTGCCAGTCCTCTCCTGGGTAGGTCCCACGTTGTTGGACAGGTTGGGCCAGCTGGGGTTTTGAGCTCCTTGGGGGTTGTTTAACTGGCAAGTAGGATAAGAGGAGACCTCTTGCCTTATAGTTGTTTGGAGGCCTGTTCCTCTGAAGGACTTTTCTAGTAATCTTTGGAGGGCTTTCTGCCCTAAATGAGTGGTGGCAAGTAATGAGTTAACCAACTTTCATTGGAGGTTCCCAGGCAGAAAAAGGAGGCCCTCCTTTTGGAACCACCCCATATGATCTTCTTTAAAGCCCTCACTCTTAGCTTTAAGAGTCTCACCTTCAGTATATGAAGGAGTTTCTGGCAAATTAGTCTGTGGACCTAAGGTGGCAACCCCTATTAGGTCACTGTTCTGTACTGCTGCTCTCTTAGCTGCCTGATTGACTGCCTAGTTCCCTCGTGCCACTTCTGTGCTCCCTTTTTGGTGTCCTTTAAAGTGGGAAACTGAAACCTCAGCACGCAGATGGACTGCCTCCAAGAGTTTAAGGATTTGATCACCATATTTAATCGGGGACCCTCGAGTGGTCAAGTGGCCCCTTTCTTTCCAAATAGCAGCATGTGCATGTAGCATCAGAAAGGCATACTTGGAGTCAGTGTAAATGGATACTCTTTTTTCTTTCCCCAGCTCTAAAGCTCGAGTCAGGGCTATGAGATCTGTTAATTGGGCCTAAGTACCTGGTGGCAAAGGTTTAGCCTCTGTGGTCTTAAACTTGGAGACTACTGCATACCCAGCTCTTCTTTCTCCATCCAAGACAAACTGCTTCCATCGGTGTACCAGATTTCCTCAGGACTGGTCAGGGGATCTTCTGACAATCCCTCTCATGTTTTTGTCCAGTGGTCCAAGGTTTCTAGGCAAGAGTGAAAGGGGAGAGAGCCCTCTGGGGTAGGCAGGAGGGTGGCTGAGCTGAGAACCTCACAAGGGGATATAGTCAGGCCTGGATTTTTCATCAGCACTCCTTGATATCTGAGGCTCCTTTGATCAGA
>NW_011494804.1:199064-229915 GCF_000754665.1 Bison bison bison
GTGCCACCCAATGTCCCAACTGATGGCATTTGAAGCAAGCTGTTTTAGGAGACTTGTCATGGTTTGGACACTCTTGGCCCAATGTCCCTCCTGTCTACAGATTAGGCATTCACCTCATGCCTTGTCCCTTAAGTACTCAGGGTTTGCCATAGGGTTTTCCTGGAGGGCAGCCAGTATCTGGGCATGGCTTGTCTCTTTCCTTCTCTCCTTTTCCTGGGCCTTGGCCTCCCTCTCCTGTTCTCTGTTATAAAAGGTATTGGGGGCTGTCTGGACCATCTCACCTAAAGAGGCAGCAGGGTCCTGCTGCTGTAGCTGTTGTAACTTTATCCTGATGTCTGATGCACACAGGAATTTCTCCTTTAAAATCACCTGTCCCTCATAAGAGTCTAAGTTCGCAATAGTAAACTTTTAGAGGGCTTCTTTTAGCCTTTCCAGAAAGGAATGGGATTCTTGTTGGGCTCCTGAGTTATTGTTGGACCGGGCACTGTTCCACAACTATTAGGCTTCTTTCTATTTCCATGGATGGACTTCCTTAGGGTTGAGTCTTTCGGAAGCTTATACTCCCCAGTATGATTGCAACCTGAGGGCTGGGCATCCCTGGGTTAGGGTGCAGATCCCCAGGCAGGCTGAGGCATGACAGCCTCCTGGAGATCGAATCCCTGGGGAGGTTGACACACGTTGACCTCCTGGGACCCCTGGACTGGTAGATCCACAAGCAGTTTGACGCGTGACAAACTTCTGAGGACCAGATTCTAGTTAGGCCAAAGAAAGTAGACCTCCTGGGACCCCTGGACTGGAGTTGGGCATCCCCAAGGTCTTTAGCATGACCAGTGCTGGGTACGATTAAGGGGTTGTAATCTTAACTCATTGCCGGTTTGCCCACCACAGATGGGAATAGATATCATGATGTAAAGCAATCCAAGCCTGTGCCCTGAGACTGGGAACCTGGTGAAACAGTCATAGGCCTTATGACTGCTCTAAGGGATTGTAAGTCACTGATTTCCTCCCCTAGTCCTCCATAAGAGCAGTTTAGGGTGTTTCCAATAGTAAACATTTCATTGTCATAGGCCTACTTCAGGTAATAACAGAAATAGTGACAAAAGAGTTGGTTATCTGATCTTATTAGGGGCATTGAAAGTATTTTAATAAAAAGCAGAGTAGAGCAATGTTGTCTACAAGGGGGCAGGGTCCTAGTTGTAGGAATTAGTAAGTGGCTTAAGAACAAATTGATAAGAAGCAACAGACCAGATGTTACATAAAAGTGGAGTGGAGATTTGATCTGGGGGTATGTTTGTAACTTTAGGAGAAGGGTGGTAAGGGTATGGGCCCAAATGGCCTGCAGGACTAACTCCCAAAGTGGCAAACATTATCCCTGGAAGCCTAACTGCCTTTGAAGGGATCCAAAAGATGGACTTGTAGCAGGCACTGTGTGGCTGTCTCCCGCCCTAGCAGATTTACCCAGAAATGCTGATTTTGCACATGTTGTAGGAAACATGGAAGATGAAAGCCTAAATATTTAGAGGGAGTGGATATTTTACAGTATTTCCCTTCCAAGGGTCAGATATTTTCTGGTTGTCCCTCCAGAAGATTATAGAGGCTAGATTTTGGGCCCGGACAGGCTCAGGAAAAGAGCATGAAACAGGAGGGAAGGGGGCAGGGCACAACTTTTGAATGAATGACAGCCCACGGGCGGGCGTAACACAAACTGGTTAAAATCAAATGGGTCCAAGATGACAGATAAGGCAAATTCAACTAAACCTTGATCCTCAATCTGCAAGCTAAATGATATACCCTGAGGTGCCAGGAAGTTCCAAGTCACTGTCAAAAGACCAAGGAGCAGGTGGTTCCCCAATTGTTGGAATGATCCTCCCACTCATTAGCATATAAAATCACCCAGCTGGCAAAAACTAACCACACCACATTCCATGGCTGCAGCACTTGCCCTCTGCCATGACCCACAACCTCTGAATCTGAACAAATCTACCTCTTCTCTATCGCTGTGTCTCTCACTGAATCTTTTTGCAATGAGATATCAAGAGCCCGAGCTTCATTAGGTCCTAAAACCAGGCACCATGCATTTTGGCTGGGCTCAAGTTCCAGGAGAAAGGACCTGAAGGACAGGAGGAAAAAGCAGTGGGGAAACGTGCCGAGAAATCCCCTTCATAACCTGCCAGAAAATCTCCTAAATACCTGACCTGTGCTCACAGTTTTCATTGGCCTGATCTTTGGCACAGAGAAGATTAAGGACAGAAGAACCTTCACCCACTTGGGCAACAGCTACTAAGGCACAGCAGATAGTAGAGCCTTGATGACACCCTGGAGCACACACTGCCGCTCACCTGTTCACAGGGGGTTCGAGGAAACAAGAAATGAGAGGTTGCGGAGGAGGTAATATTTTGTTAGCCGTATGTCCTTCCAGCCATAGTGGCAAGGACTTCCTACCCTAACCAGAGGTCTTCTGGAATCTGAGACTGAGCCACTGAGCTTTCTGCCGTGTCTATTTTTACTATCACAGTTTCCAGCATGCTGGGCTTCTTGTCACTTCCACTGTGTCAGGTTGTCTTCATGTTCCGCTCCCACCTCAGGAGTTATCACCGAGCTGGGCTTCTGCTGTGCTTGGCTTCTGCCTCGTGGGGGCTGAGCTGATGTTGTTTCAGCCAGGTTAAATCCGAGAAATGGCACCATATATGTCAGGGTAATTTGTAATTTCCTCAGTTCTGTTTCACTGCAGCAATAATTTGAAGTGTAGGATTGACCAGTGTTACAGCTAAGTGTTATTTGGCAAGCAAAGGAAACTTCATCCTCAAGGTGTGAAGGCAGGCTGGCCCAAAGGACCGAAGAGAAAAGAGGCCCAAATCTGGCTCTTCTTTTTATATATTTTTTCTCTTCCTCCTGAGCCTGCCCTATGTAAGTTGGGCTAGCCAGGAGGGCTGTTTGTTTCACCTGAGGTTCTCACTCTGGTCCTCAGACCTTCCTTTGTTCTATTTTTGCCGGCTTTTTCCTCTTTGTCTTTGAGCCACCATCATTCTTGAATTCTTTTTCCTATTATAATTACCTAATAGTTATTCATTTTGCTGGAACTATACTTGATGATTTTGGAAATTTAACATGGTCATAAATGCAACATTTCCAGAGGGATTATGAGTTTTGAAAACATATAATACTGCTGTTTCCTAATAATTTAATATACATATTTAGACGATTGTTTCTTGTCAGGAAAGTGCGGACAAATCTAGCCAGTGTATTAAAAAGCAAAGATATCACTTTGCCAACAAAGGTCTGTATAGTCAAGCCTGTAGTCTTTCCTGCAGTCATGTACAGATGTGAAAGCGGACCATAACAAATGCAGGGCACCAAAGAATTGATGCTTTCAAATTTTGGTGCTGGAGAAGACTCTTGAGAGTCCCTTGGACAGCAAGGAGATCAAACCAATCAATCTTAAAGTAAATCAATCCTGAATACTCATTGGAAGGACTAATGCTGAAGCTGAAGTTCCAATACTTGGAACTTGGCCACCTGATGCAAAGAGCCAACTCCTTGAGGCAGCTCCTGATGCTGGGAAAGATTGAGGGCAGGAGGAGAAGAGGGTGACAGAAGATGGGATGGTTGGATTGCATTACCAATTCAACGGACATGAACTTGGTCAAACTCTGGGAAATGGTTAGGAAGCCTGGTGTGGTTCAGTCCATGAGTTGCAGAGTCAGGCATGACTTCACAAGTGAACAACAACATCTTTAGCTTAAATCTAAAGAAATAAGAAAGAGGTTAGAATAGAAAACTGTCTTTTTGAATAGGATTGCCAGATAAAAGATAGAATTTCAAGTTCAATTTGAATTTTAGAAAAACAGCAAATAAGTTTAAAGTATTAGCATGCCTGGTCCTGCATGGGGAAAATTCATGGAGCATACTTAAGGTAAAAAGTTACTGCTGTTTACTTGACATTCACATTTAGTTGGGTGTCTTTTATTTTTATTTGCTAATTCAAAGGCCTTTATGTGAGAAAACAGATTTCACTTATTTCATATACTTTCAGTAAGTAGAATAATAGGGAGTTATAATTAGACTAAAATAATTAGCAAAGTACACAAGGTTTGCAAAAACAACAACAACAAACAAGCAAACAACAACAAAACAAAGATTTCAACTTTGGAAATATTCAAGCAGTTCTTGTCAATGACATCATAGCAAAGATGCTCTTGTCAATGACATCATAGCAAAGATGCTCTTTGTCTCAGATGATGACCTCAAACTTTCTTGTAATTAAAATTCCATAAGTAAAGTTTGGAATGTATCAGATTTGACAATGAACATTATTTGTTAGCATTATTTAGGGGCTAGTCACCTTTCTATTCAGAGTATTTTCAACAAATTCCACATGATATCCTATAATTTTAACCATTATTAATATAAGTAAAACAATTCTATATAAAAATAGGAATAATATCCACTATGGAATTCAAATGCTATGGTAAATGAAAGTAAACTTTCATTTCTAAAAAATGTCCCTGATATTTTAAAAACAATAATTAAACATTTGATATCTCATTTGAAAACTGTTCTTTGCTATTTCAAATTATTTTCTTCAGAATATTCATAAATTCCATCTTGAGAATTATTTGTTTTTTAGTCTTAGATATACTAAGGTAAACAGACTGACAATATATTTCACATAAAGTTAAACACCATATGTTTTTTACATCCAGTCACAATCATAAAATTAAGTGATTTGAGTGACATCTTGTTTTCTAGGGGTAAATAAAAATGTTATTTTAAGTATTAAAGAATAAATTTTGGTATAAAACTATGTGTTTATAAAAGGAAAGTCTAGATTGAAGAGAACCTAACTTAACTTGTAACCAAGTATGCATAAAATGAATAACTGTAGGAATGAGTTATTTAGAACTTAGAAACAATGATTAAATATGCATATCATAAGTGTTAGTCACTCAGTCGTGCCTGACTCTTTGCGACCCCATGGACTGCAGCCCACCTGGCTCCTGTGTCCATGAGATTTCCAGGCAAGGATACTGGAGTGGGTTGCCATTTCCCTCTCCAGGGGGTCTTCCCAACCCAGGAATTGAACCAAGGTCTCCTGCACTGCAGGCAGGTTCTTTACAGACTGAACTACAAGGGAAGCCTGTATATAGAGTACATCATGTGAAATGCCAGGCTGGAGGAAGGAGAGTGAAAAAGCTGGCTTAAAATTCAATATTCAAAAAACTAAGATCATGGCATCCAGTCCCATCACTTCATGGCAAATAGAAGGAGCAAAAGTGGAAACAGTGACAGACTTTATTTTCTTGGGCTCCAAAATCACTGCAGATGGTGACTGCAGCCATGAAATTAGAAGACACTTGCTCCTTGGAAGGAAAGCTATGACAAATCTAGACAGCATATTAAAAAGCAGAGATATAACTTTGCCAACAAAGGTCTGTATAGTCAAAGCTATGTTTTTTCCACTAGTCATGTATGGATGTGACAGTTGGACCACAAAGGAGGCTGAGTGCCAAAGAACTGACACTTTTGAACTGTGGTGTTGGAGAAGACTCTTGAGAGTCCCTTGGACTACAGGGAGATCAAACCAGTCAACCTTATGGAAAATCAACCTGAATAGTCACTGGAAGGACTGATGCTGAAGCTGAAGTTCTAATACTTTGGCTACCTGATGTAAAGAGCCGACTCACTGGAATAGACCCTGATGCTGGAAAGACTGAAGGCAAAAGGAGAAGAGGATGACAAAGGATGAGATGGTTGGATGGCATCACTGACTCAATGAACATGAATTTGAGCAAGCCCTGGGAGACAGGGAAGGACAGGGAAGGCTCGCGGGCACTCCATGAGGTCGCAAAGAGTTGAACATGATTTTGTGACTCAACTACAATGTTAGTGTGACCTACATGTATTAAGCAAATAGGGGCTTTTCAAATAAAGAAAAAACAGTCTTATTTGGTTATGTAAATAATAAAGATGATTTAAAAAGTAAAAAATTGAGCTTAAAAAACACAACCCAAGCCACCTGTTTTTAAAAGTCACACCAGCCATCTATTTCTAAAAAACCCTTATCAAAGCTATTTCTTCAAACCCAACATTTACTAATTCAACAGATGGGTTTTTAAAATGAGGAATGTAATTTCACTTTCAACTCACTGATTATATACTCAACTGGTAGCTTAAAAAAATAATTTTAGAATACATGAAGACTTGAATTAAACCATTCCCAGCATTTTCCCAGGATTGTTTGCTAACTAGCTTTTTTTTATGCATATCATATGTAGATGAAAAATGTTTGTGGCGATTGAAGGAGGTGGTGTCTTAAATCCTAATACCCTTTTGGTTTTCATTGCACCAGGTAGGTAATGGTGTCCCACTTCAATTATATTGAGTATTATTTATATTATATTATACAACATGTATGATAGCACCTTAAACTTGAAACCACTTTGCCGTCATTGCTAATGAAAACTATTTATAAAAAGTATTATTTTCTCTTCAGTTGTCATATTAAGTGAAAAAAAAACTTTTTTTTTCTGTTTGTTTGTTTTTATGACAAAAAGAGACAAACCAAAATAGGAACTTAAAAGCAGAGATGCCAATACTTAAGAAGAAAACTGTGCCATCTAATGAAAAATAAGGAATGAAAATTTTACTGAGTACAATTAGTTCAGAGCAAAAAACATTTACTGAATCTTTGTACATGTTAAAGTGGAAGAATGGTGATAAAGGCATAGACACAAAAAGACATGTTTCTTGATGTCTAGCAACAGATGATATAGATAAGGAGAGAGGAGTAATCCAAAGTAGTTTAGGGGAAAAAAAAGGTGGATTTGATCAAGTTGAGTTCAGAGCACTAAGAAATATTCCTAGATGAAGTCTCATTTGATGGGTAACTTGGATGAAAAGATATTTTCAACAATTAGAGGTAAAAAGAAGTGTTTAAGTAAAGGTAAAAATACAGGAATGTGGCTGAAACACAGAAACACTGTTGTACAAGGAGAAAAAGTGAGTGTTAACACACTTTCAGTGAGTAAAGAAATCATGTACAGAGAAAGGAGGAGAAGCACTGTGTCTAAATAACTACTGCTACTTGGAATTATGACCTTCTCTAAGAGTTTTCTGCTATGCTATGCCAGAATTATGAGAGTTGGACAATAAAGAAGGCTGATTACTAAAGAATCAATGCTTTTGAGTTGTATTGCTGAAGAAGACTCTTGAGAGTCCCTTGGACTGTAAGGAGATCAAACCAGTCAATCTTAAAGAAAATCAACCCTGAACATTCATTGGAAACACTAACACTAAAGCTGAAGCTCCAACACTTTAGCTACTTGATGTGAAGAGTTGATTCATTGGAAAAGATGATGTTGGGAAAATTGAGGGCAGGAAGAGAAAAGGGGAACAGAGGATGAAAGGGTTCAATAGCATCACTGATTCAATGGACACTAATTTGAGCAAAATCTGGAATATAGTGCGAGGACAGAGGAGCCTGGTGTGCTGCCATCCATGGAGTCACAAAAAGTTGGACCTGACTTAGTGACTGAACAACAACAATTGGACAGAAACTGATTGTACTGGGAGAAATTTCCACCAACCAGAAGGCCAAAGTGCACTAAAAGGCAACTGCTACAAGTCTAAACACATTGTAGGTAGCCAGCATTTACTCCATCAGAGACAAAGGGAAAAAATTAAAATGATTTAGTCCTCAAACGATGAGAAATACTTGTTAAATGTAACTAAAAATATCAAGAACCTAACTTGAAATAAGTTTTTCCTTCAAGAATGGAGTGTTTATATTTGTACCTTCGTGATCAAAATGAGAGAAAAAATTATGTTATCTCAGATATCAAATATCACTTTGGGGATTTAGTTTATACTTCTTTTTACTCTGAAAACATAAAAAACAAATACTTTTTAGAATCGTTCATGTAAATTTTATTTGACATGTAATTGGGGTACATTCCTCTGCTGATATGAATTCTATGAAGCACTAATCTGATGATATGGCTTATGAATAATATTTTATGAGGTCAGACAACTTTGTGAATATTCAAAAATATTTTAGAAAACCACTGTAAACACAATCAACTTAAGGATGCTCAGAAATTTACAATAAAAGAAAAGCCTTTTTATTTTAATCCAATACTTTCTAAACATATGCAAACAATAATTTTCATTTTAAAAATAGCTAACATTTGTTAATATTTCATTTAACAACTGGTGTTCTCAACATGATTAATGATACACTAGTAAATTAAATTCAGGTACTTCGATCTAATGCTTATGAAATGAAAGATTGTAGCTTTCAGTCACCATATTTACATAGAAAAAACATCCACAATTAAAAATAAACCAAAAATATATCCACTCACTTGTAGAAAACAAAGTAAAGAAATCACCTCCAACTCTTCCTGAGAAAATTATACAACCTAAAGAGTCTTCCACTACTTTTCAAAAAGTAGAAGATATTTTACCTAGGTCATTTCAACTTCCCAATCTCTGGTTCTGTTTCAAGTTGCATCCTGATTGGGAGAAGAAAAGGTGGAAAGAATAAAAGAATGAAAAAAAAAAAAAGAGGGAGAGATAAGAAAAGGAAAGAAGGAAGGAAGAGAAGAGAAGGAAGTTTAAAAAAAAAAAAAAAACAAACGAAGGAAGGCTGAAAGCTTGAAATATAAGGAAATGGAAAGAGTAATCAGGCACTGATACGATATTTTCTTGAAAGTGGGAGAATGAATCCATCCATTCATCCAACCTTCACTCTGAGACTTGTGCTGATCTAGTATTACTCAGAGCGAGCAGGAGAAAAGAGGTATTGATATGGGAGCGGGGAAAGTAAAGTCAAGGGCAAAAGCAAAACAGGTGTTTTGTGTCCTGAGCAAATTCTTGGGAACTATCTTTCATTCTATTATCAGAGGCTTTAAAGGAATACAATATTTATATTAAGCATTAATTGGTGAAAAACTTTAAAAATTTAAAACAATGTCCTGTTTTTTAAAAAGCTATTTAAATTTTGCAAATGATTTAAATGTAAATCAACTACAGCTGTAAAAGGAAAACATTTTAAATGGTGTAATCTTCAACTAATCCCCAACAATTTTCTGAATTCAGTTGAAAGAAATTTGTATACAAGGACAGAAGAGTGCAGCAGAGAGTGGACAAACATCGCTAATGACCAGAAGGGATTGACTGTGCTTTATTCATACCAAGCAGAATGAAAAATCAATTCAACATTTCACCAGAAAGCACAGGAGCTTTTTTCATGCAGTAGCAAAGTAATCAGAAATGTGGGTTCCCAGGAGCATTTAGGCATCGCAGGACTATAGAATGTGCAAACAATTGTAAAATGTGGAAGGAGATGGGAACTGAGAGAATTATAAAAGCAGGGAAAATAGTCAAAGGCATATCACAGAAGGGGTCTTATGCTGATTGCTAAGATTTACCCCCAAGTAATTGCAGTGCCAGTGCAACACATTTGAAACTTCAAAACTTATCAAATGGTTTTGTTGTAAAAGCAAATAGCAACTATTTTCTCTTAAATTAATTGGAAGAAGCCAAGGAAAAAAATGGAGTAGAGGTAACAAGACTACTTGTAGACTGTTGGAATTAGAAGGAATCTTAAAGATGAATACTCACAAGTGGCCTGAAAGTTGAGACTTCTCTAATCATAAGCCTGAATTAAGTAACTTAACATGGGCTCAAATGTCAGTGATTCATTTTTTCCCATGCACTTCCGTGTGTGTGTGTGTGTGTGTGTGTGTGTGCTCAGTTGTGTCCAATTCTTTTGGACCCCATGGATAGTAGCCCACCAGGCTGCTCTGTCCATAGAATTTTCCAGGTAAAAATAATGGAGTGGATTGCCATTTCTCTAGTCTTTAAAAAAAAATAATAATTTTTTTTATTTATTTATTTTTGTCCATGCTGGGCCTTCACTGCTGAGCAGGCTTATCTTTGGTTATGGTGGGCAGAAGGTATTCTCTAGCTGTGGTCCATTGGCTTCTCATTGCAGTGGCTTCTCTTGTTTCAGAGTATGGGCCCTAGAGCATGTAGGTTTCAGTAATTGTGGCCCCCCCCAGCTCGGAGAGGGCAGTGGCACCCCACTCCAGTACTTTTGCCTGGAAAATCCCATGGACAGAGGAGCCTGGTGGGCTGCTGTCTATGGGGTCGCACAGAGTCGGACACGACTGAAGTGACTTAGCAGCAGCAGCAGCAGCAGCTCCAGAGCACAGGCTCAGTAGTTGTGGCACATGGGCCTAAGTGCCCCATGGCATGTGTGATCTTCCAGGGATCAGACTCATGTCTCCTGCATTGGCAGGTGGATTCTTTACCACTGAGCCACCAAAAGCCATCCCTAGTCTTTTTAGAAAGACACATTCAAATTAGACAAATTGCAAATTTCTCTTCTGCAAAAACTATCTGCATTCAAGGTTTAAACCTGTTGCCCACTTGTTTTAGCCTGAAACCCGAGGATTCCTTACTTGTTGATTGAATACCTTTTATGAGTGAGGCATTGTGCTTGATCTGGGGGACAATGAAGAATCTAGCACTTCCTTGGTGGCTCAGATGGTAAAGCATCTGCCCACAATACGGGAGACCCGGGTTCGATCCCTGGGTCGGGAAGATCCGCTGGAGAAGGAAATGGCCACCCACTCCAGTATTCATGCCTGGGAAATCCCATGGACCGAGGAACCTGGTAGGCTACAGTCCATGGGATCACAAAGAGTCGGACAAGACTGAGGGACTTCCCTTTCACTTTCAGTGTCTCATGAAGCTTATATTCTATTTGTTATCACCATACTGTCAGTTGTATATTTGCTCTCTTTTCATTTTTACTTGTCAGTAAAATTGATCCCCCAAACTGTGATAACTTGTATACTGTTTTATTGTGTTTAATCTGCTATTATTTATAGATGGACTTATTTCTTCTGCCCCAGGAAATATTAATAGTAGCATCTAGGCAAATAGAGTTGGTTATATTTATATAGTACCTGAGCACACTGGAAACTTAACAAATGAGGTATGTTAAAAATACTGAGTACCAGCTCTTCCCTGGCAGTCCAGTGGTTGGGAGTTCACCTGCCAACACACTGGACACAGGTTTGATCCCTGGTCCTGGAAGATCCCACATGCCACTGGGTGACTAAGACCCTGCTACACAGCTACCAAAGCCTGCACACTCTAGAGGCCATACTCTACTACAACAGAAGCCAGGGCAATGAGCAGCCTGTGCACAACAGCTAGAGAACAGCTCCCACTCGCTGCAACTAGAGAAAGCCTTTGTAGCCACAAAGACCCAGCACAACCAAAAATAAATAAATAAATCTTAAAAAATAGTACTATCAGAAGTGATATTGTTACAGCATAAAGTGAAAGTGAAGTCGCTCAGTCCTGTCCAACTCTTTGCAACCCCATGGACTGTAGCCTACAGGCTCCTCCATCCATGAAATTTTCCAGGCAAGAGTACTGGAGTGGTTTCCATTTCCTTCTCCAGAGGATTTCCCGACCCAGGGATTGAACCTGTGTCTCCCGTATTGCAAACAGATGCTTTACCATCTGAGCCACCAGGGAAGCCTTGTTACAGCATAAGTATTAAAAATACATGCTTTGGATTCACAGAATATTAAAGAGAACATTGCTTCTACCTTTTAACAATAATTGCTAACATTTATTGAGTGCTGAAAATAAGCAAATTATTTTGATTATCTATTAACACCTAATAAACAATCTTGAAACTTAATGGGGGACTTCCCTGGCAGCCCAGTGGTTAAGACTCTGTGCTTCCAATGCAGGGGGCACAGGTTCCATGCCTGGTCAGGAAACTAAGATCTTACATGCCTCTCATTGCTGCCCAAATAAATAAACATTCCTTAAAAAGAAACTCAATGGCTTGAAGCAACAGTATTCACTTTATCTTACTCACCAATCTGTTGAGCAGTGTTCAAGAAGCCAGCTTGTTCCCTCTTCCTTCAGTATCGTCTAGGGGCATTCAAAATCTGGGGTCTAGAATCATCTGAACATTTGTTCACTTATATTCCTGAAGGTTGATGCCACTTGTCATCTGGGTCTGCAGCGAGGGTCTTGGAAACAATAATTTCACACAATATGGGCTTTCTCCTTACATAGAGGTTGGGTTCCACACATTCTGGGTGAAGGATTCAGGCAGAAACCTTATCAGAATTTTATGACTAAAATCAAAAGTCAGACAGCATTACTCCATTAAGTCTATAGGCCAGTGCACATACAAAGGCTTCTCAATTTCAAGTGAAAGGGAATAGAATTCCCATGTTGATTAAAGAGTAGAAGGTACTAGAAGAATAGTGGAACAGAAAAGTTTATGGTCTTCTTTTGAAAAATACAATCTGCCACAATCTTATGTACCATTACTATAAATTGAAATGTGAAATTTCCTACTTGCCCAAATCCTCATCAGTTTATGGCATCTGGCACAAATTCTATCCCTTTCCATCCAGTTTGGTGGTATTTCTACCAATAACATTATCTTAGAATTTTGTGACTTTCCTGGGAATTGTATTAGAGTTCACGCTATTAGACACAGTTCACACTATTAGACATAATTCACTCCATAAATCTCTTGTCAAAAAAGATTATAAAGATCCTCTAATTACAATTTTATGGGTGAATCTGGATATGCACAATCAGATTTCATTTTCAGTTGTAAACCTTTAAAAGTAAACTCTAGGCAATGCAATGGCACCAGGTTTAAGAATAAAAACTGTTGAGGAAAAAATATTTTCCAGTCACACTTATGAACTATTTGATAATGATGAAGTATTCCTTTCAGTATGATTCACGCTGTTGACAGGGAATTGATACTCAAAATGGGAAAAAATGTTTAAAAATTAATTTGTGACTTTATATATTTTGCTCTATGTTTCCAAATCGTACTTCAAAAATAAGAGTTGGGCTCGTGAATATTAAGTATTCTTGTGGTTTCATATAGATATGTGTTCTATATAGCTTCTGGATTTACCCTCCATATTCATCAATGGTTGTTGTTGTTCCATCTCTAAATAATGTCCAACTCTTAGTGGCCCCATGAACTGCAGCACACCAGGATTCCCTGTCCTTTACTATCTCCCAGAGTTTGCTCAAATTTATGTCCATTGAGTCAATGGTGCCATCCAACCATGTCATCCTCTGTTGCCCCCTTCTTTTCTTGCCCTCAATCTTTCCCAGCATCAGGGACTTTACCAGTGAGTCAGCTCTTCGATTCAGGTGGCCAAAGTATTGGAGGTTCAGCTTCAGCATCAGTCCTTCCAATGAGTATTCAGGGTTGATTTCCTTTAGGATTGACTGGTTTTTATCTCCTTGCTGTCCAAGGGACTCTCAAGAGTCTTCTCCAGCATTAAAGTTTGAAAGCATCAAGTCTTTGGCACTCAGCCTTCTTTATGGTCCAACTTGCACATCCATACATGACTACTGGAAAAACCATAGCTTTGACTACCCGGGGAAGGTGATTTCAAAAGAACTGCATAAACAGGACTCTTGTTCTCCTTCTCCTGATTCTACTAAAACATGTCAAAGGCACAGTGAGAGATAGGAGCACAGAGAGTGAAGTCATATATTTCTTTTCTCTGCCCCCTTCCTTCCAGGTCTCTCTAAGTTGACTACACATTTAACAACACTTCTCACCATCTTTCAATGGCCTTCTGGGTACACTACATTCTCGGAATTTTGGTAATTTCTCCTTCCTCTGTCTTCTTCTAGCCTATGAATGGTTTTGGTTTTTAATATCAGTAAAGGACTTTACAAAACTGTTGTTTACGAGGATAATTAAGGGATGCAGTTTCCAAACTAATGTGGAAAACAAGCAGGTAAATAATTAGCAATGAAAGAAGCCAAAAAAATTCCTTCTAAGGACACACACAACAATTTGGGTAGAAATGGTTTTTAATTGGGCCTTAAAGGATAGGTAAGATTTTTAATGTACTTAAAATAGTTGGCTGTAATTTTTATAATAACATTACATGGTAAAATATAAAATCAGATATAGCTGATAGTATAATTTCAATAAATTCTGAAGAACAGTCTAAGTAAGAGAAGTACTAATGTGAAAAAGAAATTATCATGTTTTGAAATGTGATTGTGAAACAAGGTGAAATGTATTGTAAAATTTTGTGGAACATAACACAGGAAAGATAAATGAGGACAGCTTCATAACATACTTTCATTCTTTAGGTCATAATTTCTTGTTACCTTTTCCATGAAGTCTTTTCTAACCAAGTCAGTTAAATTTTGTTTTCCTGTCCTTAAAAGTTTCTATTCCCTTTTCATGTTTCAGTATTATTCTATAGCATTTACTGTAATCTAAGCAAAACTCTATTTAATGTATTTATCTTCTTAAAAGATCTTAACAGGGTCCTGTCATAGAAATTTGCACTCTAACAAACATTATTCTCATAAGATTCTCCCCTCTTTTCAAATTCATCACCCTAAACAATAAGTAGAATAAATTTTAGATGAAATAATTAATATAAAAACAAATATACTCAGTCTTAGCACTAATTTGTATTTTGCTCACTACTTTGATCTTAATTCTCCATTGTCACATCTCATTTGTTATCTGTTTTTCTAATAAGAAACATATTGTCATTAAGCCATCTTGGCTTAACTGATAGATCTTCTCTGACTCTCTATTAATGTAGCATTATCCTCTTTGTCACATCTTTGCATTCCAGATCGCCCTTCTGTAGCAGAGAACAAACCCGACTCCTTATTGAAGGTAACGTCCCTGGGACACTAGTCCGCGTCTTCTCAGTTTGCTGACTTCCCAGTGTTTCTAACCCCAATAACTTGTCTCTCAACTTATTGGTGTGTTCTGTGGTGAGTGCTATGAACTTTTGCTCGATAACACTTCTCTGCTTCACTATGTCTTTAAGTCATTTATCCATGTAACTGTATTTTACCTGTCTGTGCAATTCTAGTTCAGTTGTTGATTTCCCCTAGGGCTTTGAAAACATTTCTCTGTTTTTTTCTGACCATCGCTTAATATTGATGTTCATAAGAAATTGGCTGTCAGCTCCTTTGTAGATTAGCCATCTTTTCCTTATGGTAGCTTTATACTGTTGTTCTTGATATCTCTTATTTTATATTTGTTTTCTAGAATAAACTCTTAATTTTCCTACTTTCATTTTGCATTAGCTTTTAATATAATTTATGTCTAACTTTAATTCTGAAAAAGCATCAGCTATTGCTTCTATTAATGTTTTCCCCTAACAACTTATCAAGTTTTCCCTCCTAAATATCTACTTGATCTATGTTGCCTTCTCAAACTATTTTTCAAGCCTCTTTTCATAATTTTGTTCATTTCTTTTTTCTATTTATGCCATAATCTAGATGAATCTCTCAGTGTAATCTTAAACATTATTGACTGTTTGAACATACCTAGTCTAAATTTCATTGACTATATCTGTATTTTAAATGTATTTGTTTACTTATTTTTGCTGTGCTGGGTCTTCCTTGCTGCGTGCAGGCCTTTTCTAGTTGCAGCAAGTAGGGCTACTCTCTTTGCAGACTTCTCGTCGTGGTGGCTTCTCTTGTGAGAGCACAGGCTCTAGGGTGTGAGGCTTCAGTAGCTGCAGGCTGTGCCTCAGTCAGAGAAGGCAACGGCACCCCACTCCAGTACTCTTAGCTGGAAAATCCCATGGATGGAGGAGCCTGGTAGGCTGCAGTCCATGGGGTCGCTAAGAGTCGGGCACGACTGAGTGATTTCACTTTCACTTTTCACTTTCATGCATTGGAGAAGGAAATGGCAACCCACTCCAGTGTTCTTGCCTAGAGAATCCCAGGGACAGAGGAGGCTAGTGGCCTGCCGTCTATGGGGTCGCACAGAGTCGGACACAACTGAAGCGACTTAGCAGCGGCAGCAGCAGTGCCTCAGTATTGTGGAAGATGGGCTCTAGGGCTCACACTCAATCGTTACCCCTCAGCATGTGGAATCTTTCTGAACCAGGGATTAAACCCATATCTTCTGCATTGGCATGTGAATTCTTAACCACTGGGCCACCCGGGAAATTCTCATTGACTGTGTTTTTCATCTCCAAGATTTATAGTCTTTTGTTTATATTCACTTAAATATATAACCTATAAAAATAGGTATATACATTCAAGTGAATATACATATGTGTACTTATATATGTTTATACACTATATTAGTGATTCCTTGATTATGTCCAGGCTGGAGTTTAAATTTCATAGCTATATTTTTCATTTCCAAGATTTCTATTTTTTTCCATATTTGTCTTTATTGCTTAATGTCTTCAGATTGTGTTACTATTGTCATATTTTTGAATACCAGCACTTCTTTTATATCTGTGGTACCTTATATATACTAATTTTTAAGGTCTGCAGTTGCCACCATTATTTTCATTTCATTTAAAGAAATTAATTTTTAGATTTTGTTATCTACAATCAGTTACAATATTTTATGTTAATCTTTTTCACATGTCTGGAATTTTGCTTTGTAGAATCATTTTAAGCATGAGGTTGTGATCTTTAATTTTTGGTTTACCTTTATGCTCTACCTTTCTTGTTTACTGGTTTTATGACTGTTTCTCAGAGACCCTGGTTCTGACTTTTCTTATGCACTGGTTTCCAGGGGCTCCTAACCCTCAAACATCTGGAATGGAGACATCCAGATATGTCCATCACATTAATGCCTGGCGGGACCTTGCCTCAAGTCTTCAACACAAGGCATCTTGTATTTTCTTCCCATTAAGCACACAGGGGCAGATAAACTATAGTTCAAAGAAAAAGTGTGTACCATCTTATTTCAAACTTTTTTTTTCATAAATGGTAAGCCCCACCTCAGCAATAAGCTGAGCTCTAGTTCATCAATTCATGTAGAAAGCATAGAGTAAACTTTGTAAACTCCCTAGGTCTTTTTCAACTTGGAAATCAGTGAACTGTTCGTGACAACTGTGATCACTACTTTGTTTCTGCTTTGTATCTGGTCATTAGAAATAGTTACTACATTAAGCATGATGATATTTGAATATTCTCTCTTGGTAGTCATAGTGGTATGGATCTGAACAAAGGCAAAAGAGTATGGTGCCCAAGCAGTGTAAACAGAGCACCATCTTGATCATAATTCATCTTTTACTTCATTTCAGTGTTACATTTATAAAAATCAGCATTATAATAAAAGTAAGTCAATAAGACAGTTACACATTGTTTGTATTGTAATGCAGGCAAATCTCAAGTCAAGCGGAAACATAGACAATAAAATACCTATATCTATTTAGAATAAAGTATTTAATTATGTCTCCCTCTTAAAAATAGAAAGTGTTTGGCATGAAGTGTTAGTGGCAATGTGCCACGTGAATAGTTAACAACAGTGGAACCAAGGAAAAATAAATGGTATGTGCAGAAGAGCAGAAGGCAATGGCACCCCACTCCAGTACTCTTGCCTGGAAAATCCCATGGAAGGAGGAGCCTTGAAGGCTGCAGTCCATGGGGTCGCTGAGGGTTGGACACGACTAAGAGACTTCACTTTCATCCATTGGAGAAGGAAAGGGCAACCCACTCCAGTGCTCTTGCCTGAAGAATCCCAGGGACAGGGGAGCCTGGTGGGCTGCCATCTATGGGGTCATACAGAGTCAGACATGACTGAAGCAACTTAGCAGCAGCAGAAGAGCAGAGATGTGGGAGACCACCTACAGCCATGGTGCTCATGCTGAGTTGCTTTAGTCCTGTCTGGTTCTCTGCAAGTCTATGAACCCATAGCCCACCAGGCTCTTCCACCCATGGGATTCTCCAGGCAAGAATACTGGAGTGGATTGCCATGCTGTCCTCCAGGGGATCTTCCTTTCCCATGAAGTGATGGGACCAGATGTCATGATCTTCGTTTTCTGAATGTTGAGCTTTAAGCCAACTTTTCCACACACTTATATGCTAACCTATTTCCAGATATTGCTGAAATAGAGTTTCCAAAATAATGAGTATTTTGCATTAGTTATTTCAGTTAAAAACATTTTAAAGGCATTTATTTCAGGAAAAAAGGCACTAATTATAAGGACATTTAATGACCTAATTAAGAAAGCATTTTTAGTAACAATAATATTAAACTTGGAGTGAATAGTCAAATAAGTTTAAGTGCATAATTTTATTTTATGATGTATTATTTTAATCTGTACCTTACTTCTACGTTTTCTAAATCCAAACACATCAGTTCTGTATTATTGACCTCCCTCCCAACTCTTTTGACCCAAATCTCTGAGATTTCTACTTCAATTAATTTTTTTACATTAACTTCTTCAGAGATGGTTCTCTGGATCTTTTTACATTAAGTAATGTTGGCTTTCTTTTGAGATTACCTTACACGGAGACTGCTTAGCTTCTGCTCCCCTTGAAACATAACGTGCTCTCACTTCTGTATCCACTGTCTCTTAAAAAATACATTTTTTAGCTTCATGTAAAAAGAAATTTTGTCCTTTTGAGGTTAATTACACCGAATAACATTACCATTGTCTTACTGTCATTTTTGATTGTTGCTAACTTATTCCCCATCACTTATTTTTTTAAATAAATTTAATTATAATTATCTCTGCCTTACCCCTTGTGATCATCCTTCCCATCCCCTGTTAAAGCCATTCTTCCTTTTCCCTCACCACAACCCATGGTAGCACTGAAGGAAGGTCCCCAAAGCTTCGTGCATGCCTAGCTCAGAACTGCCCACAGCAAAACATGACACCTTCTGCATCGATGTAAGGAGTTCTGCATGTTTATGGAGAGTCTTCCCCTGGCCATAAAAGTGTCCATAGCAGATGATATGAGGGGTCCAAGAGCTTTGCTTTTGCAACACAAATTAATGATCCCCAACATGATAATCACCTAACATTTGATTTGGGGAAGAGGAAGCTTTTTGTACTATTGAGTAGACTGCCCACCTGGCCCATACATACAGAATACCTGCCTCATATAATTGGAATTATCTTCGTCCCCTGACAGAACAGTAAAACTCAGTCTATCACGCTATAATGTTTGGTGTATAAGTCATTATGAAAAATCCAAAGCTCCCATGTTATCCCTTGCCATGCAGATTACAATCGCCATATGGTTTAGTTTGAAATCTCTAGAATTTCCTCTTTGCATTCACTCTATGTTCTGACCTTCTTTGTCAGTGTTCTGGAGATAGTGATTCCCAAGTAAACCTATCAATTGACATTTTCCCCCCTCTTTCTCTCCTGCCTGGTGGCACAAAATCATAAGAGTAAGGTGAGTTTCCTACCCGTGCATAATACTATTTCCATGCTATTGTGTCTCCAATCCTAATTAAAAGATTAAGACAAAAATAATAGAAAATAACTCTGAAATCTTAATATCTTATCTGAAATCTTAATATCCTACAAGTCACTAACTTTCACATTGCCGCAATAACCATATTTCCAATCACTTCCCTCACTCTCTTTAGTATCTGGCTTTTTTATTTTCTCTCCCATTGTATCTTTTTGCTACTACTCTTGCTATGCACTTATATTTCTCTCAATATTCATATAGATGATCCATCCAACCACATGATCTCTTAGTTTTGTATTCTGCTTACTTTCAACAGTGTTGCTTTCCTCTATGCTTAAACCATTTTATGCCACACATAGAGCTTAGAGCGTGCATTAATAGCAATGGTATTTTTTTCCAGCATAGCTATTTTAAAGATTTTACCTCTGCCACAATCTTCTTGCTCTCCAGCACACTCTTTTGCATTTCTACTCTGTTTGTTTGGATCTGTGATGGTCTCCAATCTCTTGGTCTTCTCTTCTTTTGTTCACAAGTGCCTCTCTTCAGTCTGTGGATCTTTTCTCTTCCTACATTTACTCCCCTTGTATGTGTGCAACCCACCTCGCCTATATGACAAGAGCTAGTGCACTTACACCTTCAGTTAACGATGTTTCCTCTGAATCTAAGACTCCTATATCTTGATATCTTCACTTTAGAGTCTAATAAATACCTCAGACTTAACATGACCAAAACAAACCCTTACACTCTCCACCATCAACAAAAACATCTATTTGTCTCCAATGTTCATTGATTTAACAAACACTAGCACAACACACGAAGGCAATGGCACCCCACTCCAGTACTCTTGCCTGGAAAATCCCATGGACGGAGGAGCCTGGTAGGCTGCAGTCCATGGGGTTGCTAGGAGTCGGACACGACTGAGTGACTTCACTTTCACTTTTCACTTTCATGCATTGGAGAAGGAAATGGCAACCCACTCCAGTGTTCTTGCCTGGAGAATCCCAGGGATGGGGGAGCCTGGTGGGCTGCTGTCTATGGGGTCGCAGAGTCGGACACGACTGAAGCAAATTAGCAACAGCAGCAGCAGCAGCAGCACAACACAAGAAATCCTTGAGTTTCCTTTGACTCTTATTTTACACACTCTATGTCCTATTCATTAGCATGTTTTTCTGTTCTATTACTAAAAACAATTTTAAAAACTCTACCAAAAAATCTGATCCTATGTCACTGATTCCACCGCAACTACCCAGGTCAGCATAGTTTCTTACACGGAGTTTTGTAATGCTCTCCTACTCAGTTTCTCTGCATCCTGCTTCCTCTTTCCTACCCCATCTATCTACATCACAAACTTTACTCTTAGTCCCCTGTTTTCAATACTCCAGTTGTTTCGCCTAAATCTTACCATAAAACTCTTACTATGTACTACAAGTTTTAAGCTAGTCTTTCCTTCTAAACTCATTTCAAGACAGTTTTCAACAGTTACATCTGCCACACCGAACTTGTGACTAGACCCAATGATGCAACATGAAATTGAATAGAAAATTGTACTAAATAAATATACCACACTGGGATTCTACAACGCAAATTTTAGAGCTAGAATTCAAGCTGATCCGTATGCCCTTTCACCCCACCATTCTCCCTTTACCTACTTATTCTAAGGTTATATAAAAAGCAGTGAAGCCAAGGCTCTTCTTACTTGGTAGATTCCCTCTACTTGTATAGGCCACTGAACACAGAACTTCAGCCATGTATCAGTGAAGGAAGGCAGACAGAAACAGTAGTGTCCGCCTGCACTATCATATATCCTGGAGATAATATACCTTCTTTTTACTACTGCGGCCTGGTTAGGAGTCAGATGATGCGAGCTGAGTGCAAGTTATAACTTTTGCCAGTCCTTGCTGCTGGGCCAGCCTCTATATTCTGGCCTCATCTGACCCTTGTCTGTTCTAACACACTAAGCATTCTGGTCCCTAGTCTATGACCTGTATGATAAACATTCTGGATTCAGTTATTCACATTTCATCTTTTTAACTTCATTCATGTCTCTTTCTTAAGTATTATCTTACAGAATTGCTTTCCCTAGATATTGAAGAAATCATCCCTATGTTTTGTACATCTGCTATACCTTTCCTCTGATATATTTACAAACATAAACGTTAGTCTTTTGTCTCCTTGTTTTCTGACTGATTGCTTTGTGCCATGCCTCACTAAGTTCTATGCTTTGCTTTTCTCAATGCTTTTTCCCAGTTCTTAAATAATTCCTCCTATATATAAATTCAGAATAAATACTGAGCTATCTAAATATTTATATATCCAATCAGATGCAGGCTATTAATTCGTTATACTTCCAAGTTGCAGTTATCTTTATGATTCATTTAATTACCCCACATACTGTTTTCATCATGAACATTTACAGATTTGAATTCTTAAACACCAATATCTGACCAGATTTATCTTTCTATTTACCTCATTTTTCACTCCCAACCATCCTGATGTATTATCTTATCAAGTCTTTATATCTCTTAATACTCATCCTCACATTTTTCTTGATTATTATAACACCTTACCTTACCCTTTACACTCAGTACTTTTAAAAAATAAAAAAGAACAACTATTTCTGGGAACTTTCCTGTCAGTCCAGTGGTGGAGACTCTGTGCTTCCACTGCACGAGGGGTGGGGGGAGCGGAGATTTGCTCCCTGATTGCGGAACTAAGATACCACAGGCTGCACAGTGCAGCCAAAAAAAAAAAAAAAAAATCTGGACCTTCTGACCACAGTTATTTACTTGAATTTCTAGTTATTTCTTTCAACATCTTCAATATGTCAACTTCCATAGTATCTCTTTCTGAAAATTCTAAGCTTGAGGTAAATTCTACAATACAGTGTCTCCTCTTTAGCAGAGAAGTCCTCCAGTTTAATACAAGAATCATTGAGCAGCTGAGTTTTACTTAAATGTACACTGAATTCTAATCTCAACTGAGCCATCAACACGCCTCAGGAAACTATCTGTGTCTTGTTCATCTCTTTCCATTATAGTTAGCAAATGTGACGGAGTTCAGAGACCAACATCAGGTTATACACATAGTTTTCTTCCTCATGGATTATTTCACTTGTTTCTTCAAAGGATAAATAAGACACAAGGGTTTGTAATGTATAAGTGTGTTACCATCAAAGCGTCTAATCATCTTGATACATAGCTCTTCTGTTTCTTTGACTTCAATTTCAGGGAAAGGGATGGTTCCATTTTCTTTATTTTACTTTGCTTTTCATTTAAAGTGAAATTAAAAAAAAAAAGATTATCCACTTTCTATGTTCTTTTCGCTACGGCACTGCCTTTATTAGCTCTTCTCTCTTTTAAATATTCAATAACTTCTCTAGCTGACCAGTTCCTCTCATCCACTTATTCTCTCACCAAACCCAAAGTCAAATACCATACTCTGCTAAAATATTTTCTGACTTTCCCTTGGTAGTTTGTGCCTGACTTTCTGTGCTGCCATGAAGAAGTCAGATACTCCTAAACCAAAGTGCAATGAACAGCCCGTCAGCACAATCACGCAGATGAGTAACTTAATTAAAATGGTGTTCTTGTTGATTGGCAGCACATTTATGCTGCATAAACTAGATTGAAATTAGATGAATTGTGTGTCTTGTATATGAATTCTCTCAACACATCATGAAAGACCTCAAGGAAGAGCTTTGTTCAGTCTGAGTGCCATTTTCAAGATATGTTGTTGGAATGACTTTTACAATCTATATATAGCATAAGAAAGAATAAATGAATAAATTTTTTATTTCTCAGGAAAAAGCAAAGTTGGCTCCCAACCACACAAATTCCCCATCCATCTTTTATGTTTAAGTTAATGTTTATAAAATTGATTTTTTTAATTTTTTTTGTAACAAAATATTCTTGACAACATTTTAACCTACAAAATACAGAGGTAGAGATTTGCTCCCAAGACAACAAAATAAAAAAATCATTATTCATGCTGTTCCAGTGCTCAGGTTAATAAATTAAACATATAGCATACATATTTCTTTATATATGTGTACATACATTTTATACACACACCTATTCCTAACATTGAAATAGGAGGGTTTATTTTCCCTTTATCATCTTGCAGAAAGCATACTAAATGCCCAAACTTTTAAATAAGAAGGATGTGGTAATATTTAACCTAAATATATTTGGTAAGATAGGACTAGTATCACAGACACCAATTTGATTCTCTGGGGATTTAGAAACTTTCTTTTCCATTGCTGTCAGATTGTCATTCCTGGTTTGGCAGACAAACTTTAACTGATGCCAAGAAAGAAAATTATAAGCTAGTGCTCTGCTTGTGAGGTGACGCATATTTCCAAACACTGGCAACTTCACCAGTGTGTTTCTGCAGAGTTATAGCTGCCCCTCAAAATGGTTATCATCCAGCCCCTCACTCTCACCCTTCTCCATTCCCACCCATGGTCCATTTCTGGGTTTTGATACCATTTCTCTTCTATTGTATAGCAGATTGTCAGTAGGAATGAAAAGTGTTATTGGTTTGATTGCTGGAAGTGAGGAAGGTCTGGAAAATGTTGCTGCCAACACAATCAATATGAATAACATATGATACTTGTAATCAAGGTTTTCTAATGTGTTGGTAGAACTGTCAACCAGAAAAATAAGCATAAATCAAGGCCAAATAAATACCTAAATCATGCAAAAATTAGTTTAACTGTCTAAAGAAAGAAAATATTGTGACTTCAACAACATAGATATTTATTCTTTCATAAATAAGGAAAACTGAAGGAACATATTTTAGGGCTTGTAAAATAGATTCTTAGTTACCATTCCTTGAGCTCCCCTTATTTTTGTTTCATGATTTTTATTCTAAATTTATCTTTATAGACCTCTAGCCATCATATCTGAGTCTCAGACAAGAGGAAGGAACAAGGGTAAATATATTTTCACCAGTTAGAAAATTACATGGACAAGTGTCCAGAGTATTTGAGAAAGCTTTTATTTTGCGACTTTATGATTATTTCATCCACTCAATACAAAGCTGGCTTTTCTAAAATAGGATAATTTAAAGGTCATAGTGTCTACTTAGGAATCATTCACAATGATCTGAGTATAAAACAGTAGCTGCCCTTTAAGTTTATATTTTCTTTATTATAGGAGAGTTTGCTTTTAACACATAATCTAGTCATGCTATTTCCCTCAGCATCCTAGCAATTTATGTGTAAAATACTAGTGAAAACGTGAAGAACTAGTGAGCTATAACTATACAATTTCACATTAAATTTAATGACATAAAACCACGTACAGTCTCAGCCTTTTCATACTTGGACAAATTAAATGTGTTTTGATTCTGACTTAATTAAATGTAATTAACTATTCTGAGACATGCTATAGACACATTAGTTTATACCTTAAATGATTTGTCATACATTTAGGAACTGATTCTAAAGAAATGTAGAAATTAACTGTCAACAGTAATTCAGGCCCTAGAATTTAAACTTTTAGTTCCACTGAAAATAAACAAATCAAACCCACATACACAAAAATTTCAATTAAAATAATAATAAAAAAAAAAACATAATCTGCTTAACTTGAAGCTGTCGCTCAATACATTCTTAGAATTCTGGACCTTACAAGGACTGGATATAATTCACTTGACTTTTATACATGGTTAAAGTTTTGAAATAAACATTGAATTCTGGTATAAATTTATTTGGAAGTAAATTCCAAGTTTGTTTCCCAAATAAATCCCAGTAAAAACTATTTCACTATTTCTCTTGGAAAGATGTTTTGAGACATTCATGAGTTGCATTGATGGTGCAATGAACATGTATATTAAGAACAGATATGTTGGGATTTTCTTTGTTTCATGACAGAAATTTATTGCCAAGTGATGTAAATTTTAATGTTATTTTGTTATGTTTTTAATATTTATCAAATGCATTGTGTAAGAAATGGAACTTGAACCAGTCCATTGTCAGGACGAAGTAGCTGGCCTTGGGTGGAAAATTATTACCAAATGGCTTTCCAATCAAAGCTAGATAGTTTTGTCTTGGAAAATTACTAGCAAGCTAGTTTGCCTAACAGCTTACTCCTGGAGAGTGCTTAAACTAACAGGATGTTTGAGCAGGGATAAGCTAAAGTCCTTGTTGATAAAGCGGGGTTTAGGATGGGAAGGGAGAAGAAAGAATAAGCTAAGAGACTCTGGGCTTAGACGATGTCCAAGAAGATTGTAACCCCATAGTACTCAGCCAATGAGGAACCGGGGCGGGGTCTGCATGCCAGGTAATAAGAGTGCATGCTGTAACTCTCCTGAGTGTACCTGCCCAACAGACACCCAATCTTGCAAGACTGTCATTAAAAGCCTCGCTTCCGCTGTGCTTCATGTCTGAGCCCAGTTCTTGGTTTTGGCATGTGAACGTGCTTCTCATAATTGAAAACAAACAAATAATCATTGACAGCCAGCCAAGTTAAAGATTTTAATATGTTTTGCTGTTGAAAGAATCCAGAGGGATGAAAAAATTATAACTAGGCATTCAGAAAACCTTTTGAAGTACTCTGAAGTATAACAATAAATGATTTGCTTTAAGTTCAAAGCAGTATTATTTAAATGATCTGTAATTAATTTAATGCATGACATTAATTGTCAAATGTACTTCATAATGGAATAGCTGTCATGGGTTAATTATTATATTTTAGGTAGTACTATCTTCACATATTAACTTCGGTGGATTTAATAAAAAAAAAAGATACTGCAAAGCATAAATGATCAAATCATCATCATCACATTTTCTTTGCTTGGTTAGTTTCTCTCAAGAATCAGTGATTTCATAAATTATGGCTTATCAGAGCTCTGAAGGAAAAGAGTCTCTGAAAGCTACCCTCACAAGTTTGTGTATGTGCCTCATCTTTTATTTCCTTCTTATTTTCTCATCCATCCCATCAGGTCTCAGGTCTCTCCTTACACTGATTTTCCAGGTTCTTCCCTGTTGGCTGCCCACCTGACCTTCAGACTTTTTCTTATTCCACATCTTACCTTTCCTCCAATTCCTCTACAAACTCACCAGGGATCGTAAAGATAATGGAGCTAATCTAATAAACTTATATAAAGTGTTAATTGCTTCTATGGGTTTGAGATGTTTGCTTTAATGCTGAGATATTTACCATTTAATAGGAAGCATCGGGTAAGACAAATAGAGAAAAAAACATTTTAGGGCATTGCAGTCTCACTTAAACACAAATGCACTGGCCTATCTCATTAAATGTTAGGCTGATATAATCAAAAATTTAGAAACTATGTTTTCAAAGTTAGTACTCTAACATAGAGATTTTTTTTTTCCCTGAAGTTCTGTGATTTCCTATTTGGTGGATCATAATAAGTAAATTAAATAAGCAGGGTGATAATATACAGCCTTGACGTACTCGTTTTCCTATTTGGAACCAATCTGTTCCATGTTCAGTTCTAACTGTTGCTTCCTGACCTGCATAGAGGTTTCTCAAGAAGCAGGTCAGGTGCTCTAATATTCCCATCTCTTTCAGAATTTTCCACAGTTTATTGTGATCTACACAAAGGCTTTGGCATAGTCAATAAAGCAGAAATAGATGTTTTTCTGGAACTCTTTTGCTTTTTCGATGATCCAGTGGATGTTGGCAATTTGATCTCTGGTTCCTCTGCCTTTTCTAAAACCAGCTTGAACATCTGGAACTTCATGGTTCACGTATTGCTGAAGTCTGGCTTGGAGAATTTTGAGCATTACTAGCTCAAAATTACTAGCATAATTACTAGCGTGTGAGATGAGTGCAATTGTGTGGTAGTTTGAGCATTCTTTGGCATTGCCTTTCTTTGGGATTGGAATGAAAACTGACCTTTTCTAGTCACGTGGCCACTGCTGAGTTTTCCAAATACATCATGAGAAACGCTGGGCTGGAAGAAGCACAAGTTGGAATCAAGATTGCCAGGAGAAATATCAATAACCTCAGATATGCAGATGACACCACCCTTATGGCAGAAAGTGAAAAGGAACTAAAAAGCCTCTTGATGAAAGTGAAAGTGGAGAGTGAAAAAGTTGGCTTAAGGCTTAACATTCAGAAAATGAAGATCATGGCATCTGGTCCCATCACTTCATGGCAAGTAGATGGGGAAACAGTGGAAACAGTGTCAGACTTTATTTTGGGGGGCTCCAAAATCACTGCAGATCATGACTTCAGCCATGAAATTAAAAGACGCTTACTCCTTGGAAGAAAACTTATGACCAATCTAGATAGCATATTCAAAAGCAGAGATATTACTTTGCCAACAAAAGTCCGTCTAGTCAAGGCTATGGTTTTTCCAGTGGTCATGTATGGATGTGAGAGTTGGACTGGGAAAAAAGCTGAGCACTGAAGAATTGATGCTTTTGAACTGTGGTGTTGGAGAAGACTCTTGAGAGTCCCTTGGACTGCAAAGAGATCCAGCCAGTCCATTCTGAAGGAGATGAGCCCTGGGAGTTCTTTGGAAGGAATGATGCTAAAGCTGAAACTCCAGTACTTTGGCCACCTCGTGGGAAGAGTTGACTCATTGGAAAAGACTCTGATGCTGGGAGGGATTGGGGGCAGGAGGAGAAGGGGATGACAGAGGCTGAGATGGCTGGATGGCATCAACTGGCTGGATGGCATCAACTGACTCGATGGACATGAGTCTGAGTGAATTCCGGGAGTTGGTGATAGACGGAGGCTTGGCGTGCTGCGATTCATGGAGTCTCAAAGAGTCGGGTCATGGAGTCTCAAAGAGTCGGACACGACTGAGTGACTGAACTGAACTGAACTGAATAAGTAAATTATGCCACATGTTTAGCTTTATAGAAAATAAGATGAAAAGGTTATACTGAGAACCTTTGTTTTGGGACCAAAAACAATGTATACAATATCTAACTTTTTTAAATGATGCAGCAATAGAAAGTATAACCAAAGCTACTTCTTCAGCAAGGCAGCTGTTTCAAGGTTATCGCTAGAGCCTCTCTATTCAAAATAATCCCATATAATTATTTAATCCTATGGACATGTAGAATAAGGGGTGCCTGTCTGACTTTCCAGGTGGTTCAGTGATAAAGAATCCACCTGCGAGGAGATGCAGGTTCCCTCCCAGGGTTGGGAAGGTCACCTGAAGGAGCAAATGGCAACTCACTTCAGTATTCTGTTTTGGAAAATTCCACAGACAAAGGAGCCTGACTGACTAGAGTCCATAAGTAGCAGAGTCAAACAATACTGAGCGCAGAACAGCATCTACGTAAGAGGCATAAAAGTCATGGCTGATTCAACTGTACCTAAGAAGGAATAGAGTGATTTTTTTCTTCTCTTGGGAAATAGTAAATACCCCTTCTAGTGTGCTGTGTTGTATAAAAATGTCTCTGAGACTATATACTTTTATGTATTATGATACAGGAGGCAGCAGGGAAATGTCATAAATAAAAGTGATAATAGTGGAAGACCAAAGGAAAATTTTATGATCCACACTATAGTTAAAATAAACTTATCTCATTTCTAAATCACCATCCCAAATCTCAGTTGGGTACTGTTTATTGACATGGAAAAACCCTGGATTGCCATAGCACTTTAATAGACCTGAAGGTGGCTTTCTAAGTGTTCTTGCCGAGTTCCGGTCAGGAGATGTCAATACTTAACTAGCTCGGGCTTTGAGCAAAAACCATAACCTTAACACATGTCATTATAGTTAGTTAATTGCTATGACCTCTATCATAGATTGTGATCATCATTGATATTTTCTGTTTAGGAAAGAAATAAATGAGTAATGAATGGTGTTTTTGTGAATGGTCAGGAGAAAAACGTGGCTTAAATCCAGAAGACCATCATTTTCTGAAGTTGCACTGAAAGACAGGCTTGGAAATGATTTTCTCAGGCTCTCTTCTGGCCAATTCATGGGACAACTGTAATCAATCACAATTGTTTTATGGAATTGAGTTACTGGTACCATGTCACAACAAACTGATTAAACTCTCCCAGAAGAAATCATCAACTTTATTGGGACTAATGGTATCTAAGATCTTAAGTTAGAAAGTTGTTTTCAATCACCCTTCAAGGAAAAGTCTTGCTTTTGAAAACTCAGCAAAGCTGATTTAATATTTTCAGAATAGACTGTATCCAAAGGATTTTATGACAGCATTTTTCATAGTTCAGGATACCTAAAAATAGGGAGGCCTGACATGCTGAAGTCCATGGGGTCACAAAGAGTCAAGCACAACTTAGTTATTGAACAACAAAGAATATTATTGTCTTAGTGTAATAGTAACAATTTCCCTTTAAAGATATTTTGCGAATTAATCCATGCTGCTGAAAAGTATGTTACTGTCTCTATTTTCTCACATTTACTTCTTTTTCAATGTATTTAATGTGACCGTTTACCCTGATCTTTGTTCTTTCTTGATTATGTGACTTGAAAATCATGTATGTAGTTTCAACACATGAGCACAAGCACAACTGATTTTTGAAGCCTTGTAATGGTTTCTTAAGAGACTGATGATCCTAAAGTGGAATTGAGTCAAATGTTATCAGCCACTATAAAAAAGGGACAATCAGGGATGTACCTCACAAAGTATGTCGAGCATATTTGATATTTTTCCACCATTATGGACATTTATAAATTATCTGAAAGAGCTAATACCTTTTCATATCCTATACACATCCTTGTTTAGGATAAATGTTACAGAAATCATTTGAGTCCTATAATTCAAACTAGTTTGTGAAGATTATCCATTATGCATAAAGTGTATGTTATTCCCTTCTTCATACTACATTTTTAATGTTTATAACTCTTTAGGAAAAACAAAACTCAAGTATACAGTATCCATAAACCTGATATTCTATGCTGTGTTTAGTCTCTCAGGCATGTCCAGCTCTTTGTGATCCCATGTACTGTAGCTCACCAGGCTCCTCTGTCCACGGGGATTCTCCAGGCAAGAATACAGGGATGGGTTGCCATGCCCTCCTCCAGGGGATCTTCCCAACCCAGGGATGGAACCCAGGTCTCTCACATCGCATTCAGATTCTTTACCATCTGAGCCACCAGGGAAGCCCATCTGATATTCTGAAAATGGCTAATAGTTTACTTTCAAGTGAAAATGATCACCTTCATATTTAAAACAATAGAAGCTTTTGAACAGGGAGGCAAAATGTTTGTGATGATTATTAGTCTTATATGTCAACTTTACTGGGACACCAGGGCAAGCGCCCTGATAAAGCAATATTTTGGGGTGTGTATGTGAAGGTGTTTCTGGATGAGGTTAACATTAAAATCTCATTGTGTTTGAACTGTGGTGTTGGACTCTTGAGAGTCTTCTTGGACTGCAAGGAGATCCAAGCAGTCAATCCTAAAGAAATCAGTACTGAATATTAACTGGAAAGATTGATGCTGAAGCTGAAGCTCCAATACTTTGGCCACTTGAAGCGAAGAACTGCCTCATTGGAAAAGACTCTGATGCTGGGAAAGATTGAAGACAAGAGGAGAAGGGGATGACAGAGGATGAGATGGTTGGATGGCATCACCAACTCAATGGACATGAGTTTGGGTGGACTCTGGAAACTGGTGATGGACAGGGAGGCCTGGCGTGCTGC